>NC_091161.1:37933906-37966406 GCF_040958095.1 Procambarus clarkii
TGGCAGCGGGAATTAATGTTATATATGTAAGAATAGATTTCATTCGGCTTGAACAGGAGTAACATCACGGGACTGAGAGCTGGCCATTTGCTCTGGGTATATAAAAATGACCTGCCATCTTGGAATATCCTAAAAATACCTTCTAGATAACATGACTCATGACCGGAAAACATCGTTCATTGAAAGCCTACCCGCTATCCAGAAAGTGTGGGAAAAGATAATTGACAATTGTTTCTAATATAATTAACATTAGATAAGTCATCTTAGATATAATATAACTAATTCTAATAGACCAGGGGCGGAGACCATAGTCAGGGAGGAAACAAACAAAGGAAGTTGCAAACTGATTCAATATGCCGGATGAAGACGACAGTAGACTAGAAAGTTTAACAGACAGCACTGACAGCTCGATAGGTACAGACACTTCAACTGTCCCCGATAAAGCGAGTCAGACCGGAAGAACAGACATGCGCAAATTTTATGCAAAGGGCACATGCAGACAGATATGCTGGTAATAATAAAGGATTATAATGCAGTTACCACCATCCCAATTTTTTTTTTTTTTTTTAAATATGCTCAGGAAAGGACAGTGTCGATTTGGATCAACATGTAGGTTTTTCAATCCAGACAGGTGCCAAACTCACTTGTTATAGCATTTTCTGTACTCCTCAGCTGGACATACTTTCACGTGAAAGGCACGGAACGCTACATAGAGTGGCAATCAAGATAATGAATTTGGAGGAAACTATAATTTTTTTATACCCAACCGAAAAAGATTTCAAAAGAAGGTGCATAAAGAATGTATGGAACTGGATGCCAGAACCACTTGCATATCAGAATTACAGACACAATTACAGACCAAAAAGGAATAACTACGACAGGCAACGGCCCAACAACAATCAGCACTGGTCAGAACAAACTCAGTATGTCCACGCATAATGGGCTTGCCAAAACGGTCTCCCAATCAAACTATTAATAGAGTAACCTCATTCATCTTTGCCAACATACAAGAACTAAAATCAAGGACAAACAACAAAGTTCAATTCATAAATGGCCTCCTCACGGAGTCAAATGCAGTATTTGGAGCTATCACCGAAACCCATACAGAGGAATTCTTGGACAGCGAGGTCTGGATACCAGGATACAACCTTTACAAGTGTGATAGGGTAATTAGGTCACATGGAGAAGTGGGTCTGTATATTAGGGAAGACTTTGTATGCTCGGAGCTCCTTAACGTAAAAAGACGGTGGTAGAGGTACGAGAGTAAAAAAGAGAGAAATAAACTTAGTTATTTTCTAATATACAAACCACCAGCTGCAACGGCCGAGGAAGTCACAGAACAAATAAACAAAATAGAAATAGCCTTGATAATGTGGAGAACACGATACCTGATATTACCTTCTTAGGTGACTTTAACTTGCCTAGTCTCAGATGGAGAATAGCAAACAATAATATTATACCAGGAAATCAATTGGGACGTAACCAACCTCAGATTAAAGAACTGCTTAGATTATGTGACGTTTTCACTCAACCAGCAGATATCAGAGCCAACGAGAAATTAAAACATTCTAGATCTGGTTTTTACAAACAATGAAGACATTATCAAGAACATTACAATATCAGATACCACATACTCAGATCACAACCTCATTGAAATGCCAACTACCATCAATACTCTGAAGAGACCTAGAACAATGATTAAGCGAGAGGGGTTATTC
Source organism: Procambarus clarkii (assembly GCF_040958095.1). Taxonomy (NCBI): domain Eukaryota; kingdom Metazoa; phylum Arthropoda; class Malacostraca; order Decapoda; family Cambaridae; genus Procambarus; species Procambarus clarkii. The sequence continues at coordinate 37,935,625 of NC_091161.1, forward strand.
AGTAAATTCAATTTTAATAATAAAAAGATAGACGGAGAAAATAAACAAGGAACTTAAAACAGTTTCCCATGGAATGTTTGTAAGCAATACAAGTCCTACAGAAGGCATTGAAAAACTGACTTCAGGAGCATATCAAGTCTGTCTGAAACATGTCCCGTTGAGGAAAGCCAGAAGAGGTCCAACTTAGAAAGAGACCGTAGACGACACTATAAAAAAAAAATAGCAGAAATGCTTAAGCAGACATGACTTTCTCAACAAAGAAGGAATAATTTAAACGGAGATTTATGAAATCGAGCAGAATTTGAAACTTCGACTGAAGAAAGTCAGTTAGAACAGAAAGCAATTCAGGAAATAAAAATCCAAAATACTTCTTCACATATGCGAAATCTAAAGCAAACACCACTGCCAGTATTGGACCTATTCGTACGAGTGAAGGTTCATACACGGAGGATGACAAAAATTAGTGAAATACTAAAAAAAAAGTGAGGACATGTTTACATTTTTAGCACTCCAATAAACATGGAAGACCCAGACAATTTCTTTATGCATGATATCCAAACCCCTGTAAATATAACTGATATCAACACAAACGTACTAGATTTTGAACGAGGAATTTAAAACAATTCCATGCACTCGGCTCCAGGTCCTGATTCATGGAATTCAATATTTATAAAGAAATGCAAGGTGCTGGTAGCACAGGCACTCAATATTATGTGGAGGATGAGTTTGGACACGGGAGAGATACCAGATGCAATTATAGTAGCAAACATAGCCCCTCTACACATGGGAGGGACCAAAGCATTGACAAAGAATTAGAGACCAGTTTCACTAACGTCTCAAAAGTATTTGAGAGTCAGGTCACCAATTTTATGGAGATCAATGACCTTCAAAACCCAGGCCAATATGGATTTCGAGCGTGAAGATCGTGCCTCTCACAGCTACTTTACCACTACGAGAAAATCACTGAAGCATTATAAGAAAAAAAAATGATGTGGTATACACGGACTTTGCAAAGGCAATAGATAAATGTGGCCATGGAGTGATAACACAAAATGAGGTCAATGGGAATAACTGGAAAAGTAGGACGCTGGATACTCAGTTTTCTGTCAAACAGGGCACAACGGGTAAACATTATATAAAATCGAGTGCAAGTGCAGTTAGATGCTCTGTACCTCAGGGTACAGTCCTTGCATCACTGCTTTTCCTTATTCTCATCAGATAGACAAAAATACAAGTCACAGCTTCGTATCGTCCTTTGCAGATGACAACAATCGGTATGAAAATTACCTCGGCTGAAGACAGTGAAAACTTCAAGCAGATATTAATAAAGTTTACGACTGGGCAACGGAAAATAACATGATACTTAACAGTGATAAATTCCAGGTACTCGGTTACGGTAAAAATTAGGACCTTAATTAAATATAATACAGGGTACAAAACACAATCAAATGTGCCCATAGTAGAAAAGCAGCATGTTAAGAATTTGGGGATAATGATGTCTGACGACCTAACGTTCAGGGAGCATAACCAAGCAAATATTACGTCAGGCAGAAAAAATGATCGGATCTATTACGAGAACTTTCAAATCCAGGGATCCCATAACAATGGTTGTACTATACAAATCTCTTGTACAGTTCCGTCTTGGGTACTGCTCAGTACTCACTCCCCCCTTCAGAGCATGAGACAGTGCTGAAATAGAGGGAATACAGAAAACATTCAGCATACATAGACGCAATAAAGCACCTAAATTTTTGGGATCATCTCAAAGCTCTCCAAATGTACTCACTAGAAAGAAGACGAGAGATCATATAATATACACATGGAAGATACTGGAGGGCCAGAAACCAAATCTACACAGTAAAGTAACATACTGGAGTGATCGATATGGAAGAAAATGCAGAATAGACCCAGTGAAGAACAGGTGTGCCATTGGCACAATCAGGGAACATTATAAACATCAGAGGTCCACGGTTGTTCAACATCCTCCCAGCGAGCGTAAGAAATATTGCCGGGACAACCGTGGACATTTTCAAAAGAAAACTAGATCTTTTTCTCCAGGGAGTACCGGACCAACCGGGCTGTGGGGGCCTGCGGGCCGCTGCAAGCAACAGCCTAGTGGACCAAACTCTCAAGTCAAGCCTGGCCTCGGGCCGGGCTTTACGAGTAGACGAACTCCCAGAATCCCAGCAACCAGTGCCTGGGAACAGTCAACGGCTAAGGCTCGGCTGGCTAGGCTGCCCACGCAAGGTCGATGCAAGTGAATGACCACATATGGTAAGAGAACCAAAAGTATCAATAAAAAAAAATGTGAGGCTTTCCCCTAACCATTGACCTCGGGATATGTGCCACCAATCTGACGTCCCCACCTGCCTCCAGCTCATGTCCAGTGGGGGGGGGGGGGGGGGCAGTTTGCCATATTAGTGAGAGCAATGACGAGGATGTGAAGCCAGTCCCTGCAAAATTGCCGACAGCGAGCAGTAGACAGGCTACGGTGAAGACGACGTAGTTGGGGAAGCTATATCTTGACTATGCACAAATGACCTGCTGTCATCGTAGACGTTTAACTCTGCGATGACTCATTAATAACAACGACTGAGGGTATAGCGGAGTTGGCTGGCGCTGCGGTAGATATGTTTACGACTCAGTTTGAGCTGGTAGAGAGATTCGGGTCGACAATGAAATCAGAAACAAGATGTCTCTGACATGTTCGACTGCAGCCAGTGGCTTTATTATGAGTGTGGGACCTACTGCAACACCGGGCTTGGACCCCCCCCCCTCTCCCACTATACATGAAACATTATCTTTAGGTTCTCAAAAAATAGTTCCATAGCCTTATTTATTATTGCAGTTTTATAACGTTAAATAAAAAAATAAAATTAAAATATTTAATTTAGCCTGTGGGAAATAGATAAAGTTTAATGCATAACCATAATGAATAATGTTCTTTCTGGTAGTGAATAATAAATAATGTTCTTTCTGGTAGTGAATAATAAATAATGTTCTTTCTGGTAGTGAATAATAAATATGGTTCTTTTCTCTGAAGTAATTAAAAAACTGTGGGAACCGACCTGCGAGATTTATATTTATTTAATTTATGAATTTATATGGAATATATATATACGTTTATATATTTCGATACCAATTTGTATGATGTTAAGTGGACTGTATTTCTGCAATAATCTCACAAATCGATCCACTACACATTAGGGGGGGTTTATATTGAATTTATATATATGCAGCCAATCAAACTACAGTATTAAACTACATATATAAGTGTACATTGAGGAGCTTCCTTATCTTATTATACAGCAGGCTTAGTTCACCAGATAAAACTAGGATGTAGACACCAAATTTCCTCATGTGAGGCAGCTTCCATCACCCAGTAACTGATTCACAAAGCCTGCTTCCTCTTCTTGACCTGTCAAAGGCACTAGCTATAAAGCCAGAATCCTAATATATGACAGCTATATCAGAGAAAACACTGTACAATGAATCAGATAAGGACCAATGCTTAATTACCTTTTATTAAGATGCTGTTCGCATTCTAACCGGTCCACCTTATCTACTGACATTAATGGCCAAAAATGATTAGATAAATGGGTTTCGGTAGAACACTTTCCTTGATTATGTTGACAGCGTGTTGATGATGGAAGACCTTTGGTTTCCATAACACTTCGTCCAAGAGAAATTAACAGGAGCCGTTTACTCCCGTGCACCTCTGGTCTAAACAACAATGGCTGACCACTCACTCACCACTGACGCCACTGGCCTACATTGTCTAGATATCAGAAAGTGATAGAAGGGTCACATTTACTCTATTTTAATATTGATAATAAATTAACTATATATGAGATGTTTTTTATGATGCTAAAGTCCAAAGACTAATGTATTTAAGAATAATTCCCACCATAATAGGTGGTGAATTTATAATAGTATGTGGCAATGATATCCCGTTTTCTATAGATGGAAAATTCCACTACAAGTTACATTTTCTATAAGTAACTTATGTATACAACGCAGCAATATTATCTACAATTGCATTGATATTATTAATTGGTGTCAGATTTTCCAACAAAAACTAAGTTCTATGTAAATTGCCAGCCATACTTCTAAGGAAAAAAACATTCCATTTATCCGAACTTTATGGGTCTCGAACCGTGGACCTCATGCTTGTGAGGACGTAGCACTATCAACTAGACCATGAGCAGTCTTAAAAAGGAAAGTTTTCAGAAGTAGCATCCTGCTGCATATTTAAATTTTTAATTTTTCCTGACTACTACCGAAGCCCAGAGGAATTACTGACTCACGATGTCATAGATTGCCATCCACACTTCTGTGGCAGTAAACATCCTATTCATCTTTTTAGGAAAACTTTCCTTTTTAAGACTGCTCATAGCCTAGTTGATAGTGCTACGGCCTCACACAACTGAGGTCCGCGGTTCGAGACCCATACAGTCCAGGTGAATGTAATGTTTATTCTATATGTTTGGAAAAAACACTTGCAATATTACACTTCAGAAATAATAAATGTGATTTTAAAAGCCGGCCGTGCGCCCAGGTATTAAAAGTGAACAGTACGCCCAGCATATTTTTAAGACGAACTAGCCATTTGAAACTGCCTTTCTTCCCCAAAAAAGAACTAGTATAATATAGATATATATTATATATATATTATATATACTATATTATATATATATATATATATATATATATATATATATATATATATATATATATATATATATATATATATATATATTGTGACGGTAACGCGTTGGTGTTCGGCTGTTCAAAGCTAGGGGTATGGCCTCGTCACATAGTATTAAAAAAAATAGAAAATCTGGAACTTCGTCTGTGGTAAGGTAAGGAGAAGACAACAAAACACAAGTAAATTTTAACAATGGAATTTTAATTACGTTAAAGAAATAAAACATGAATAAAATGGACAAACAAATTCGTATAATAAAATCAATCAAACAAAATAATAAGAATAATTAAATGACACAATGAAAAGTTACGTTAAGACAAAATAACAAGAAGTGCAATATTCAAGTATATGAAAGGTGCTGGAATATTGGCTTTAAGCTATCACCTCTCTCAGTATACGTACGCTAAAGCTTACGTCTAGCAGGGAGAAGTGTTAACTGTGAAAGCACGGAATATTCTGAGGACTGAGGTCGTGGCGGCCCCAGACATCAAGTAGTATGGGGGGGTGAGTGCAGTTGCAGCCAGACCGGCGACCAATCAGGCGAGGAGCCGGCAAGTAAGACAGGTAGTTTGGCGGTTTGAGTCTGAGCAGGTGTCCCTGGCTGCATACGTTTTGCGCTCTGGCAAACCTTGCTGGTGGTGTTGTCGTTGTTGGACATTTCTTCCATAGTAGTTTTATATATATATAACGACGTAATTGTGGAGGGAAGAGCAGGCTCAATCTCTTGAAGGAGATTATCGTCACAACTCTCCCCCGAAGCCTGCGGTTCTGGAAGAAGTACGTCGTTATGTGGTGGAGTAATAGATGGAGTCGCTTCTACTTCATAAACTCTGGAGAGATCATGGGCTAAGATGTTGTCGGAATCTTGGTATAGCGTGTCTCCAGGTGGATTTTCTGCAGTTAGCAAGCCCATAGTAGAAGACGTTGAGATGAGAAGTGGGCGTGCTGCAGGAGGGGTAGGGTGGAGTGGTCCGTGTTGTTGGTGGATCGAGCACTTTTCAGGTGTGGAGTGAAGTGCTGGAGCTTCAGGATGATGAAGAGTAGCTCCTTGCCAATTGTTTTGTAGTTCCTTGTAGCAGTAGTCGCTGACAGGTGTATTCTCCTCGCCTCGTTGCTGCATCACGACACCACCAACGTCGGTACCACTGGCGTCGACATGGAGGATGAAGGGCTTATCTGACGAGGTGAGAGTGGAATTAGAATATGGCAAAGGAGCACGATTATTATCCTGAAAGTATTTGGGAAGATCATTAAGGATTTTGGAATTAGAAAGCGCTGACTCCTTGTCAGTGCTTTCGGGAGGAGAAGCTGGGATGGTCTCACTGTGGATGTAGCGTTCTGTGAAGGTAGAACAGTTAGTCAGGACAGTGGGAGGAGTACCATTATATTGTTTCAGGAGGTTGACGTGGCACAGCTGGGTCTTCCGCCGCCTATCTGGAGTCTCTATTACGTAGTTGTTGTTATTCCTGCACTCTTTGACGCGGTAGGGTCCTGAAAACCTGTTTTGTAAAGGTGAACCTGGGATAGGGAAGTAGGCAAGGACGAAGTCTCCCGGCTTGAATTTTCTTACGTTGCTGGTCTGGTCGTAATGAGTCTTCATTCTCTCCTGGGCTTTCAATAGATTATCATGGGCCAAAACGGTGGACTCTCTCTAGAATGTGTTGAAGGTTTTGAAGAAACTGGGGCACATTCTGATGCTCACTGAAGGTGGCATCTCTGAGAGAGTCTTTGAAAGCCTTAAGGGGAGTACGGCACTTATGACCGTAGAGCATCTCATAAGGAGATACTCCTAGGGACTCATTGGGGAGACTTCTGTAAATACACATTATAAGGTCAATCTGCTTATCCCAATCCTTCGAGGTTTCACTACAAAACTTTTTCAAGAGTGCTTTGATAGTCTGATGACTACGTTCAAGAGAACCCTGTGAAGCAGGATGATAGGGGCTGGACAATACCTGTTTGATGTTGAACTCCTCCAGTGTCCTTTGAAGAGATCACTGGTGTAGTTGGTACCACAGTCGCTCTGAATCTCCCTGGGAAATCCGTATTGAGTGAAGATCTTCAATAGATGTTTTATAACCGTAGCAGCCGTGATGTTCTTCACTGGAACTGCTATGGGAAATCTGGTGGTAGGACACAGGATGGTTAGGATGTAGGCGTTACCTGAACTGGTCCGAGGTAAAGGACCGACACAGTCTATTATGAGTCTGTGGGAAGGTTCCGCAGGCACCTGTATGGGAATCAGTGGCGCTCTGGGAATGGAGATGTTCGGTTTGCCTGCCATCTGACATGTATGACACTGTTTTACGTACTGTTTGACGTTATTTACCATACCTGGCCAGTAGTAGTCTTGACGAATTCCATGGTAAGTCTTGTTGAAGCCGTAGTGGGAGAGTGCTCCGTGGGCCAGGTGTAGAATAGTGGGCCGCAGGCTGGTGGGAATCACAAGTTGTTCGATGTTGGCCCAATCGTCCTCCTCCTTCAGTTTACTGGGTCTATATCTGCGGTAGAGCAAGTCGTTCTCTAGGAAGAACCCAGGAATACTGTCGGGTTGAGTCTCAGCCTGGAAAAACAATGGTGTTAAAGTAAGATCTTCCCTCTGCAACTTACGGAACTCCAACTTGGTCAGATGCGGGGGGAGTTTCTGAGGGTCTTGAGGGACAGCGGTAGCAGTAGAGTCAGCTGGCTGTGGACGTGCGGCTTGTGCACGGGTGGTCCGGAGGAGAAACTTCATCACTCTCTTGAACCTCTGCTGGAACATACTCTAGAATAGGGTTACTTGGCACAGAGTTACACACCTGGGGTTTGTCCATGACGATCAGGTTGGTCGGTTGCAGGTCTTCTGCCAAGTCGTTGCCTAGGAGAAGTTGCACTCCAGGCATGGGAAAAGGCTTTTCCCTGACGGCGACTTGGACTTCCCCGTTCACGTAGTGACAATCCAGGTGGACTCTGGCGAGAGGGTATGGAGTGGTAGCAGTGAGGTCAGTGATGAAGACAGTTTCTCCGGTGTAGGTGATGTTGGGCACAGCCGACTTCACAGCCAGCTGACTCTACTGCTACCGCTGTCCCTCAAGACCCTCAGAAACTCCCCCCGCATCAAAGCGCATCATTGTGACGATAATCTCCTTCAAGAGATTGAGCCTGCTCTTCCCTCCACAATTACGTCGTTATATATATATAAAACTACTATGGAAGAAATGTCCAACAACGACAACAACACCAGCAAGGTTTGCCAGAGCGCAAAACGTATGCAGCCAGGGACAACTGCTCAGACTCAAACCGCCAAACTACCTGTCTTACTGCCGGCTCCTCGCCTGATTGGTCGCCGGTCTGGCTGCAACTGCACTCACCCCCCCATACTACTTGATGTCTGGGGCCGCCACGACCTCAGTCCTCAGAATATTCCGTGCTTTCACAGTTAACACTTCTCCCTGCTAGACGTAAGCTTTAGCGTACGTATACTGAGAGAGGTGATAGCTTAAAGCCAATATTCCAGCACCTTTCATATACTTGAATATTGCACTTCTTGTTATTTTGTCTTAACGTAACTTTTCATTGTGTCATTTAATTATTCTTATTATTTGATTGATTGATTTTATTATACGAATTTGTTTGTCCATTTTATTCATGTTTTATTTCTTTAACGTAATTAAAATTCCATTCTTAAAATTTACTTGTGTTTTGTGTGTCTTCTCCTTACCTTACCACAGACGAAGTTCCAGATTTTCTATTTTTTTTTAATACTATGTGACGAGGCCATACCCCTAGCTTTGAACAGCCGAACACCAACGCGTTACCGTCACATATTATATGGGGGCCTGTCCTAGGAGCTTCACTCAGGTACTGGTGCCAAGTGGTAATTAATGGTAAGCGTATTTAACTTTGTTAACGTAGCTTTACTATTTTTCATATTCAATTTCATTTTTTATAAGGTGCGGTGTATTGTGCATTACGAGAGTAACATATGGTGAAGGTGAGACAACTTTGGATTACGTGGTGACTGTAGGCCTCAGTCATACTCTTAATTGGTCATCTCTCCCTCCGTGTTATTACTCGTGTTTACCATCTTTGTCCCTTGGATATTTCTCATTTTTGACAGATCATCATATTGGTACCCTGGTACTGTGGTCTGCCCCGGGTCAAGAGTACCCAATCTTCTGCAATCTGACTGTAGGAGGACAAAGAGGGCCATAGTTCCTCTAGCTCGAACTTTAGTTGCTGAATTGGGACCTCAGCAGCAGTTCTCGTCACCAGTTGACACCTCGCACCCCTACACGTCAGTCAGAGATGATGATACATACAACGGTAGGGAATTAGCTTACTTTTTCAGAGCACAAAAGTTCGCTAATTCTGTAAGTATCATATTAAATTCAGTAGGAAAAACTTGCTTTATGTCCTATAGAGACTTGGCAAGGTATGCCTACATCCTTGGACTACCAATTTTTACTTTTGAGTCATTTAACGGTTTCATTTGTTTTTGAAACTCTGTTTCATTTGTTAGTAGGATTTTCTTGCCCTTATCCTCTTACATGAGTACCGGGTACAAGATTTCCTGCGCCCTTGATTTAATTTAATCATTTAACATCTTTTACTTAACTTTAATTGTTAAAGATCTCACAGGATAGGTACCAGTTGCCACGTTGTCCTGTTTCTGACATTCACTATTGAATATTCGTGTACCTTTATTTGCTAATTTCACCATGTTTCGTCTCCAAGCTTTCCGTGCAAATCCAGCAGGTGAAATAGGGACTTTAAGTCGTGCCAAGAAGACTGAATTACAAACTCTTGCACATGAGTATCAACTAGAAGTTCCCTACCAAGCCAACAAAAATGACCTACACAACCTGTTGCTGGATTACTATTTAGAGCAAGGTAAGATAGACTCTGAAACTCATGAAACTTACTATATTGCAGAAAAAACTGATTTGGCAACGCTGAAACTCAAACTAGAGCTGGCCAAGATTGAAGAACGAACAGCTGCCATACGGAGGGAAGAACAAGAACGCGAGGCCGCCTTGAGAAGAGAAGAACAAGAACGTGAGGCTGCCTTGAGGAAGGAAGAACAAGAACGAGAAATCACCCTCAGAGAACGTGAAACTACTTTGAGGAGAGAAGAACAAGAACGAGAAATCACCCTCAGAGAACGCGAAGCTGCCTTGAGGAGAGAAGAACACGAACGTGAGGTCGCATTACTCCGTGAACGAGTACAGCTTGAAACCAAACAATGCGAGTTGGAGATGCAACGCGAGCATGACAAGCAACAAGCGACTCTGGCTCTAGAGTGTCGTCAACGCGAAATCGCCTTGGAAACTTCACACTTCACTCAACGCCAGCAAGCTACTGCCAATCTTCCCGTCAGTTTTAATATATCACATGCAAGTAAGTTAATGCCATCCTTTGTAGAAGAAGAAGTTGATGTGTTTTTCACCACCTTTGAAACCCTTGCTAATCAACTCAGTTGGCCTGTCGACCAATGGGCCACACTTCTCAGAGTCCATCTTACAGGTAGAGCGGCAGTCACACTCAGTACTCTGGCGTCTGAGAATGACTACCAGACTCTGAAACAAGCAGTGTTAGACGCCTACCTACTTTCCACAGAAAGTTATAGAAGAATATTCCGTGCTTTCACAGTTAACACTTCTCCCTGCTAGACGTAAGCTTTAGCGTACGTATACTGAGAGAGGTGATAGCTTAAAGCCAATATTCCAGCACCTTTCATATACTTGTATATTGCACTTCTTGTTATTTTGTCTTAACGTAACTTTTCATTGTGTCATTTAATTATTCTTATTATTTTGATTGATTGATTTTATTATACGAATTTGTTTGTCCATTTTATTCATGTTCTATTTCTTTAACGTAATTAAAATTCCATTGTTAAAATTTACTTGTGTTTTGTGTGTCTTCTCCTTACCTTACCACAGACGAAGTTCCAGATTTTCTATTTTTTTTTAATACTATGTGACGAGGCCATACCCCTAGCTTTGAACAGCCGAACACCAATGCGTTACCGTCACATATTATATGGGGGCCTGTCCGGGAGTAATATAGATATATATTACATATATATATTATATTATATATACTATATTATATATATATATATATATATATATATATATATATATATATATATATATATATATGTCGTACCTAATAGCCAGAACGCACTTCTCAGCCTACTATTCAAGGCCCGATTTGCCTAATAAGCCAAGTTTTCATGAATTAATGTTTTTTCGTCTACCTAACCTACCTAACCTAACCTAGCTTTTTTTGGCTACCTAACCTAACCTTACCTATAAATATAGGTTAGGTTAGGTAGGGTTGGTTAGGTTCGGTCATATATCTACTTTAATTTTAACTCCAATAAAAAAAAATTGACCTCATACATAGAGAAAAGGGTAGCTTTATCATTTCATAAGAAAAAAATTATAGTAAATATATTAATTCAGGAAAACTTGGCTTATTAGGCAAATCGGGCCTTGAATAGTAGGCTGAGAAGTGAGTTCTGGCTACTAGGTACGACATTATATATATATATATATATATATATATATATATATATATATGTCAATCTTTTCGTTCTCTATGACAAGCGGGCAGAGGGGGCTGGGAAGTGCTCCCAGGCTCTCCCGGCACAATTTGGTGACCACATGTGGACCCCCCCCCCTCACCATATGACAGCAAGAGACGAAATTATATTCTCCGGGGCTTTTACAGATCATTACAGAAAAATGGAGCTCAGTGTAAGGATGGTAGAGATAGGAGGGGCGTGGGCTACCCCCCCCCCCCCCCCCCCACCCCCTTCTAGTCACATGATCCCCCCCTTCCCTGAGACTCTAAAGGCCCAGGAAATCAACTTGTGCCCCAACCTAACATATCCAAAACTTTTCCACTCCGCGGCCCGGGGGAGGGGGGTGTAATCGGGACGACACTACCCCATCGCTGCCAAAACCAATTCTCTGCGTCTCCCCTAGCATCCAACTTATTACCGCAGTACCTTGTCACGTAACAATATGAACGTGTATGTAATATTAACAATTGTGTAACTAGCTTCACAAGAGCGTCACTTGCTTAGCTTAACAAGCTAAAGGGTTCAGTTCCTGGACCAGTTATGTGCCTCCATCGCCCATGGGACGGGAATGGGATGCATAATAATTAAATTAAAATGTGTAATTAAATTAAAAAATATATAAACTGCAGTGTGTTTTGATAAAGTTAGAGCTGTCCTACAGACATCGGAAATTAATGTTATTACAAGAGACCAAACAGAGCAGCCAGTCCTCGTTAAGAAAAGCCAAAGTCTATTCCATGCACCAGCCAAATTCCGTTAATGAATGAAAAACAGTAATTACATTATTCACCTGGTGGGATTTGAACACTTCTTGAACAAGTGCTTCACTGATGATTCTTGTTCGAACTACAAAGCGGCAGATGCAATACAACCAATTTTATTCAAAAGAATGTGTTCAAAGAACAAAGTGGTAGTAATGTACAAATTGTAGCAACAGGAGTTACACAACCTATGAAGCCACTATTACGCAAAGTGTTTTGGGTAAACAAACACTTCACCCACGTAGTACAAATACAAATAATCGCCAACAGAACCTAAACACCTAAACTAACCAATGCCTAAATATGCACAGTTTGCTAATGCATAAGGAAATTTATTTATATTAAAGAAAATGCCTTTTTTGAATGAACAACATGTTAAAATTGATGAATACATCTTTGGGGTCGACCACTGGATGGCATGGACTTGCTCTGAGGACAGCTTAAACAGAGAATCTTTAAAATCTTGTGAACTCAGATGCAGCGAGTGCAGTGATTGAAGACTTAAAATTACAACGTAACAGTTTATTTTTAATCGTTACTTTTTTGGCAATGGTAATGTGAAGACCCACAAACATGGCTAACCTCTTAGGCCTGTAATTTTGTAGATCCTCACGCCACCTTGTATACTCGCAGATATTGAACCAAATAATATCTCATTCCATCCCAACCACAGTCCCTTTTAAATTTAGCAACGAATTCGTCGTTCTTAATTAAAATAACAAAAAAAACAAGATCTTTGCTTTCCTTGACCTAGAAAGTCTTCATTAACGTACTAGTGGAAAGGACCCTTCAACATAATACTCTACACACAGTAATCACACTAACGTGACTGCATCAATGAGAAAATTCGTAGGAGCCGTGATGAGAGTTTCAGCCAATGCGGTGGGTGTTCCCACGTGTTCGAATACTCATCACGTCTTCAACGGATTTTCTCACTGATGCAGTCACGTTAGTGTGATTACTGTGTATTAAAGAAGGAGAGTCAGAGGTAGAACATTCCTGGATGACAGAACCAGAGTGCATGGGGGGGATTATGTGGAACTCCTGGTCCAGCTTTAGTAGAAGCCTCAGGAAAACCTTTTATATTCAGTAGAACTCCAGGTTGCAATCCTTCTACCATGTCGTGGCCTAGTTGACTAGGGCGTGTGGGGGAACACCCACCGAATAGGTTCAAACCCTCATCACGGCTCCTATGGCTTCATTCATTAATACCATGTTTCCTCTTTGCTTCTAGCTGAAGATCTTTCTGTGCACCACGCTGTAATCCGCGAGTATCTCAGGTGTATACCTTGTTTAAGATGCTGTTCGTTAAGTTGAAGGGAGTTATAGCAGCTATCCATATATAAAATGGTAACCTTTGCTCCTCTGTGGTGCCATCAAACTCATGCCCTATGAATTGTCGTCTTCCTAATTCCTGCATATACATCAAAATCAAAGATGTAACCAGCATATGATTCATGTAGTATGTACAGCCTTGCTCTATACGCAACTGGTTTATTTGGATTAAAATCTTTTGAAGATAGTCGTTCCCACAATGTCCTTGTGCCGTCATCCAGACAGATGTTTCTAAGGAATATATGTTTTGAATTTGTTAGATATACCATTATTGTTCTAACTTTAATGAGTATTGTTTTCGGGAATGGCATTATTATTCCGAGTATGAAAATACTTATCAATCGTTAAATATCACTTAGAAATTCAGGTCTTCTCACTCATTCTTTGTTTGGTTAGGAGCACTGAACAGGCTTTGTCGTGCATTCAAATTTGTTTCAAATGCCAAATATTTCTAAATCTTACATAATAAATATCAATAAATCCCCGAAGAGTTGTTGGTGCTGTGACAGTCAAGCCTGGTGGTCCAGTAGAAAACTGTACAAATGGTGCAGTGTTGTCACTAGACCAGGCTTCACCAGAACTGTTACGTGGGGTTTAGTGGTAAATGAAGCACCTGCGTGTGGGGCTGTATCGATAGCCACATCATCAACATTCATTTTGTATCTCATCCTCACCTGCTGTTCAAGTTTCTGCCACTTAACTATCAACATGTCACAATTTACGTGATGAAAATATTAGTGGAGCAGATGCCAACCCTGCACACAGAAACAAAACCACACGAGACCAGAAGGCATGGCAGAATACCACAGTTGAGAAACAGAGGTGCAATAGGTAATCGGAGAACTATCAACATCAGAGGCTTGAGACTGTTCGACATGCATCCTCTACGCATATGGGGCATAACTAGCCGACCCCTCGCCGTGTTCAAGAGATTTTGATAAGCACCAAGAAAGAATAACTGATCAACCAGGCCGTTATTTAAATATCAGGCTTCGAACAGTCGCGTCAAACAGCCTGGTTGACCAGTCTAGCAACGAGGGGGCCTGATCGAGGGACCGGGCCACAGACTTTCAACCCCGAAATCATTGCAAGGTAACCGCAAAAAACGGATCACTCACTTCCTGCAATGTCGAGGTCACTGCCTGAAAATTCAGCAACTACAGGCTGAATTTTTTGGGTGATAGTTTCACGAGTTCATACTTCTTGCAAACACTAGCTTTTCCATAATGTTTTTTCAATCTTATTTTAATATGGATTTGCTCTTTTCTTTATCTATCCACCATAGAGCAAATTTGGCGTTTATGAAGGCAGTAAAAACAACTGAGGATAACGGGAAACTGCACACGTTTAGACACGGGTACAGCACTGCGGTCACGAGTTTGGTCACTAATATACAGACTTCTTCTTGGGTGGCTACCTGGAAGATGCCTCGTGGGGTATTCAGAGAATTGGAAAACGTGGGTGCACGTTTTAAAATAAATTCCATAATAATAATAATAGGATAATAAATGGCGTTTAAACAAAAATTGTTTCTATAATGGAGTTAACGTCATGGCCATGAACAAGTGAGTTTTGTAAACCATTGAGCGAACGTCATCGACTAGGAAGTGTAAATTATTAATTAACAGCTGACTTATCACCCGAGGCGAAGAACTACTACTGGCCGCGTCTCTGCTCTGCTTCAGCTGCTGTCTCCGATGACGTTACTCCCTCACCAGTTGTCCTCCGGTGTTGGGTGCCAACCCGTTCTCGCACTTTCTTACAGTCAATATTGACTTATTAAATATGTGCATATGTGACAAAGTCAATATTGACTAAGAAAGTGCGAGAACGGGTTGTGGGTGCACCCTTCAAACCACTCCAATTTCAGGTAGCCTCGGTGGGTATTCACTAGCTTCACATTCGAGCTTCCTCACAGCTGAGCCCTCCACTACTGGGCTTCCTCGTAGATGTCACCGGTCGTATTCCCGGGGACCTTCTCAAATCCTTTTTTAGAGGTAGGCTGTTGCAAAGGGTCGTGTGTGTACTTGCCAACTTGACAGTAATAGGTAAACTCGAGCCGAGAGGCACATAACCAGTCAATACTTGTCGGCTAATATTTAACACTAACAGTGTCTGCTGACAAATAGTTTCTCAGCTCGACAAAATTATTACATTAATCAATGCCCTCCCGCATCAATGAGTAATGTTTCCTGTCACTTCACTTTACAGTTTCAGTTAACACTTTTACCTTTAACTCTGGAATGGTCATTTGCACACTGGCACTTCTTGCGCAAATGTCACTGGTCACCGACTTGCTGACTCCTTCACTTCGTCGGGACTGCCTTAAAGACCTGCAAGGGTGACACTGCACTGTCTACATTTACTCTGACTTGTGGCTGATGTCCTTGGTCACTTCATTAGGCTGTGAGGAGCCCCTCACTAGGCCCTCCATCAGTCTTGCCTGTACAGCCTCTTTCATCATATATACCTCTTCAAAAGGTCATCGGCTACTCAAGTAATGCAGAGGTCTATTGTTTCCTCTTTGAAGCTTAACTACAGCACAAAATGAAATCCTGCAAAAATTTTGAATCACTCAATCATACATCCTTCCTCGTCCAAGTCTAAGATAACAGTAACATAGTTAGAGCCTATGAGCTGTCTCGTAGCTCGGCTCGCCCGTGACAATCTCGGGTCACCTATAGATTAGAGGAAGGAGCGGGGATGTGGCCAATCACGTATCTCGTTGCATCCTGGGTATGCCAGTGTCACCGCTCAAGGCGGGAACCTACTCCCCTGTAACTTACAGGCTCCAAATTTGGGGAATACTAGGCTAATACCTTCCCTTGTAAATTCCATAAAGCTGAATTTGTGACAAAATCGTAAAACTCTCACTTACTTACAAACTAAAACATTCCGTTGGTCACCTAGCACGTTTGTAGGATGGATTTATGCATCGTTCCACCTCTGAGCTTTTTCTGCAGCTCAAGTCATCTTTGTCTCAACCATGTTCTTACATTTAAGTAATCGAAGCCTGGTGTATTACCCGTTTTCCTATTGATTCCTTTCATCAAAATAAGTGGTTCGTAGTTGGTCAAATTCATGTACCACCCCACAGATCTTTAGGTTGCAGCTGCATTGTTGTGGTCACTACATCTGCAATCCTCTATCTCTTAATTATTTGCTTAATCCATGCTTGATTCGGCTATATAAATGTTAACATTTTTGCTCTTGGTTGCAAGTTTTGCAGGTTCATCTGCAAAGGCATTCCTTAGTATAACTACTTCACTTGGCACCCAGTTCACAATCATATTAATTATGTATTATATTAATCCTAAAACTTAATAAATATTAAATCATTGGTTTAATATTTTCGCCCATCTGGGAGCCCCTGTTATGTCTCGCATTGCTTCGTTTTGAATAACAAACATATGCCCACTGACCAGGAGAAAGTAAGACAAGTAAAACATTATGACTGTCCTGCTCCTAGACGGGGCCCTGTGATTGCTCCAATTATATTCAGTTGTAATTTTGCCTTTCTCGGATATTGAATTTCTTGTTTGAATGTCACTGTAGAATCTATCCATACTCCAGACATTGTCATCAAGAAACCCTCTGTAGGTTAATGTCTTCAATTAACAAGGTGCCCGATTATCTAAAGGGCCACTAACCCTAGTCGACTCGACGAGGACACGAAGCCCGCGGCTTGTCGAAGGTTCCCACCATTAGCCTTTATGATCTTTTCGACGTATATTTTAAAACTGTTTCGGCTTCGGCGGGTAGGCGTTTCTGTAGGTTAATGTGAACTGTTGGTGAAAAAGCATCTCCTGTTCTCAATCCTACATTGTGGCTCGTTGAGCTTGAAACCGTTGCTCCTTGCTTGTGATAAGTACGACCGTGTGAAGAAAATATCCGGATTTGACATCCTCTAACTTTTTCAATATTTTTAAAGTATCATTAAGATCAGCCCTGTGATGCCAGGTTTGCAGTGTTAGCCCTGTGGCCTTCAAGCGTTCCTGATGAGATGGCTGGCTCAACCTGTTCTCTTTCAAATTACGTCCTAATTTGGCCCTTTGCCCGTATCGCCGAAAATGGACGAAATTTTATGAAAAAAAAAATGAACTTTTGTTTTCCAAAACAAAGTTAATGGCCAACTGGGAGGTTAGGAGGGCATGAATATCAGATTTCAAAAGTCATGAAAATCGTTATTTGAAAGTTTCCTCTCCAAACCTAACCGATTAAGCAGAACTCAATACAGAAAACGGGACAGTACATCACTTTCGTGAGCAAATTTCATTTCAAATAATGTCCATTTTTGGACAGAAAAATGGAAACTTGCGAAAAGCGACGTAACTTTAAGAGGACGGGTTGTGAATGACTTCTGTTGCCCAAAGTAGCACCTTCTCTAGAGCAGCTCTGTCCCCTCTGAAAATGAGGTCTCCATGTTTGCATACAGTAATCCAAATGGGGGCACATCAGAGATTTATACAGTTGAACCATTACAGAGTTTTCCTTATTGTCAAAAGTACGCTTGATAATCCCGAAAGTTTCGTTAGCATTCTTGACTGCTGTACCAACCTGTCGTGCAACTTTTAATGTGTGGTGGATTTTGACTACGAGGTCATTTTCTTCATCAATCTGCTGTAATGTAATGCTAATCATTTGATAGTCGTGGGACATAATAGCCTACGCCACATACATGGTCTTGTATTTGTCGATATTAAAAAGAACTTGCCAGTCTGACCATTTGTGAAGTTCCTTACTCTTTGTAAGGCTTCAGTATCATTATTATTTCTCACTTTACTCTCATTACTGTGTATGACAAAGGCTAGGTCCCAAAAAGATCTCGCCCCATTTCTCCATTGTTTTTTCTCCCATTTAGCACATTTAGAAAACCCTTTGTTTTCTTTCCTTCAACCATTGTTTTATCCATTCTAATATTTTGTAATTTATTCTGTGGACCTGTAATTTTCTTGCCAGTCTTATGTGGTTCCTTCTCAAAACCTTTAGCAAAATCCACATATACTACATTCACTGGAAGGCCTTTGAGTAGCTGGTTACCATTTCCAAAAATGTGAGCAAGTTTGTAAGGCAGAATGTGTTTTTAACAATTCATGTTGTGCCGATTGTACAAGATTGTACACGAAACATGGTGAATGATTCCCTCCTGTGGATTCACTCCATGAGCTTGCAGATGTGTGAGGTTAAGCTGATCGGCTGGTAGTTTTATACCGAGCTCACTGCCTTTTTTTTTTTTAAATAAGTGTGACATTTGCATATTCTCAATTTAGGGGGACTACCTCTTGGTCAAGAGATCTTGTGTGAAGTAGTTTCAGCGGTACGCATAGTTCTTTTGTCAGTTCCTTTAAGACTGTTGGAGTTGATTCCCTCCACACCTCGGACTTTTGAGTCTTTTGGTGTGTCTGGAGTGCAGTCGCCCCGTCTCATTGCCTTAGATTTCTATGCATGTTTTTTTTTTCAAAATGCTGCATTCAGATGTTACTTTATCTAGCGCCACTTTTGCTTTATTCATAAGTGAATGATCTGTGGCGACTACTGCTTTATCATCGGCATAGCTTAGTAATTTAACTCCTGTAAATGTCATAAACTAGGTCTACTATATAGATGTTAAAAAGAATAGGACTGAGGACGACTCCTTGTGGAGTTCCATTCTCATACAAGTGTAGTCTTACACTTACCCTTTTAGCTTTACTCTGGCATACCTGTGACTAAGAATCTTTAATCTATGCTTGTATTTTTCTCGACACCCTTTTATAATTAACATGAGTAAAAATGCTTGTTAGCCTCCAAGTTCGAATGCTTTTTCTAGATCAAGGAAGATCACTATAACCAAACCCGAGTCGACTCCTCCTAGTAATGTTGCTGTGCAGTTTCCAGTACCTATCCTATAGTACAACCAAATTTTTTTTAGGCAGGTCTCCAGGCTTTCACAGTAGCCTCTAAGACCGTCAGTTCAGCAATTTTATTATACATTATGTCAATGAAATTGGTGTAATTGCCAGGGTCTTTCGGTTTAGTAATCGGAATGATGTCTACTTTCTTCCAAGAAGTCGGTTGTTTGCCTACCTCCCAAGATGCATTGATAACGTACACTATCCCATGTTCTCCAGCAGGACCGACGTGAGAGATCATTGAGTATGTAATGTCATCAGCACCTGGTGAAGTGTCATTGCCACCTTTTTTGGCTCTGATTAGTTCTTGTTTAGTAGTTACATTCGTCATTTGTAGCTATGCTCTTTCGAATGGCTGTCAACCTCTCCTGATTTTCTTTTCTGCCTTTTGACCATTGCAGGAAGCTGGTATGACGCTTCTCCCGCAAGCTGGACAGCATGTCACCCAGCCTCCTGCAATGGTTAAATACATGCATGTTGTCGAGGTGGTCGATCTATCGTCGTTTTAATATCCCCATCTCTCTCCAAGACTACGATGTTCATTTAGAGTGACACCAATCAAACCATCTTACCTCCTTTAACTCCTTAATAACCAGTCTAGCTTCAGGTATCACTGCTCTTAGCTGAGTTCTTCCTTCTGGTGTGCGGTCTCTCCTGCCATGTTTTCTGTTGACTCTTGGGTTTTGTTCTTTAACTTTTCTCTAGAACCAATAGTTCTTTCGTTTTGTGTTTCCTGGAATGATAACTGGAATAGCTGTTTCAGCAGCTGTAATGGCTTCCTGGAGATTGGTCTCGTATGTCCGAATCCTTGGGTGGCGAGTATGTAGCATGCCATTTTTCAACCTCGTCCTGGTATATATTCCAGTTGCCCTTTATTACATTCCACTATTACATTCCATTCCATCTTGCGGGTTGTGTAGGGGATCTATGTTTAGCGTTGTGATAGTAGCATAGTGGTCACTGGAGATCACCGTGTCTACTTCACACTTCGCCTGATGTGGCAAGTTAAGAGAGTCACAGTCACACTTCGTCTGTTAATCGAATGCAGTTGCGATTAACTTTAAAACCTCCTTGAATGTATCTAGTTTTAAAAAGGGTAAGAATAAGAAGTCATGTTCCATAAAAAATACTGTACAGCAACCATTATTTATGTGCAGTAAGAGGGGAAACGGGAT
This sequence comes from Procambarus clarkii, assembly GCF_040958095.1. Lineage (NCBI taxonomy): Eukaryota > Metazoa > Arthropoda > Malacostraca > Decapoda > Cambaridae > Procambarus > Procambarus clarkii. The sequence goes on from NC_091161.1 coordinate 37,956,069, forward strand.
CCACACATACAATTTCCAAGCATTACAACGCTATCGAGGTAAACATAACATAAAAAAGACAATTATGTAGTAGTATGCTATTAATCAGCTAGTCAAAACTTAACAGATATGATTTCACAGTTTTAACCTTTGCAAGTTTTTCAATGTTTTCTCTTCACTTCTGCTAAGTGAGTCAGACAAAATGTGACATTTCATTATCAGCCAGGCAATACGCTATTAGCTAGATAGTCAAAACATATAACACGCATTATTTCACAATTTTTTTTTCTAGCAAATATGGTTCCTTTAAGCAGTTCATCACATCAAACACCAGCAGTCCGCGAAATTCTCTTTAGTCAATAATCATCCTTTACAGTATTTCTTAACTAAAATAGCACTCCAAAACATAAGTGGACATTTTTATTTTTACTGTCGCACTTGTAGTCAATAATTTGTTTCGCAGAGTGACAAGTTATGCTTAGTGATGAGATTTCACGGTGAGCATAGTTCAAGAGAGTTCACACTATTAATTACGGTCATGGATATGTTATGTTTATGAAGATCATTACTTCTTATTTTTACCCATTTTTCTCACGCCCAGCTTTTCAGTCTTCTCATATTCCTTTCAAATAAAGTTTGCTTACTGTTTTCCAGCAGATTGGCTTCACATTACATATATTAATCAACTTTCAAATTCAGTTCAGTTTCTTTTCAATATCACAGCTTTGTTGTTCCCCTGTCACTGTCTAGTTCAAGACCTCGTATTATCAATGTCATTAATACTACTATCAACCATGTATTGCATGTCTCAGACATTCAGTTAACAACTTAGTGTTTAATGAACGTGGGAATCACTTCACGTGTGCTCATTTTAGTTTAGTTTAAAGTTTTCCATCTTAAATTAATACTACTATCACCAACTATGTCTTGGATAGCTCAGGCAATCAGTTAATAACTCAGTGAGTGAAAATCGCTTCATGTGAGCTCATTTTTAGTTTAGGATAAGGTTTTTCCATCGTAAAATACTATTATCGTCAACCATGTATTGGGTGGCTCAACCATCCAGTTTACAACTCAATAACTCTTTATTGAACATAGATATCCCTCCATGTGGCCTCATTTTTTAGTTTAAAGTTTCTCCATCGTAAAAAAATAAAATATTACTATCACAAACCTTGTATTGACCGGCACAGTTTACAACTCAGTAAGTGTTTACTGAACGCAAATCGTTACTTGTGTGGTCATTTAGTTTAAAGTTTCCCAATCTTAAAAATAATATAAAAATAAATCATCATCAACCCAGTATTGGGTTCTCGGGCATTCAGTTAACCACTCGGTAAGTGTTTGCTGAACGTAGAAATCTTTTCCTGTGTGCACATTTTTAGTTGAACCCGTCTCCACTCCAAACCTGACCTGTGGTCCGAGTCGGGACCCTAGGTCCTGCCTGGTTTGGAGGACCTAGGGTCCTTCATAAGGTTTCATAGTAACTGTGTGAAGTATTCACTGGCAGTGTAACTTTACTACAAAATAATCGTACCCACTTGTTCCTCTTTCACTCAACTGTAATGGAACCTTAGTTAACGGCCTGTTGATCACCATTTATATTTATTGTAACCTTAGCCCAGTGATGTCTTGTAATTGTGTTTGATCACAAAGTGCCACAGGTACAAGAATACACTGTTGCTACCAGTTACAAATACTTTTAACCCTGCCACCACCACCACCTTTTTTTATAATCTGATGTAATTAAGCTAATTGACTGTTAAGGAATAGTCTAATTTGTCAGGAATTCCAAGAATCTCGATCCCCCAATTACTGAAGGAGAGGGACGAATTTACGCTAAGATGGCTTACTCAATCAGGGGAAAATATTACTATATGAGGATGCTTGGTGGCGCCACATGAAATTTACAAAATAAAACAAATCGGGATCGTGAACTAAGAAATAATATAAGGGAGGTTGTCTTAACACAAAATAAATTAATCGCTTTCTATTTAATAAAATAATCAAAGAATAAGAGCAGCATATCCTACCTTGACCTTGAGGCGTTTCCGGGGCTTAGCGTCCCCACGGCCCGGTCGTCGACCAGGCCTCCTTGTTGCTGGACTGGTCAACCAGGCTGTTGGACGCGGCTGCTCGCAGCCTGACGTAAAGAGTCACAGCCTGGTTGATCAGGTATCCTTTTGAGGTGCTTATCGAGTTCTCTGTTGAACACTATGAGGGGTCGGCCAGTTATGACGCTTGTGTGTAGTGGAAGCGTGTTGAACAGTCTCGGGCCTCTGATGTTGATAGTTCTCTGAGTACCTATTGCACCTCTGCTCTTCAACGTGGGTATTCTGCACATTCTGCCATGCCTTCTGGTCTCGTGTGGTGGTATTTCTGTGTGTAGGTTTGGAATCCGCTATTTTCCACGCTTAAATTATTAGGTATCTCTCCCGCCTGGGCTCAAGAGACAGATTTGGGCTCTTTAGTCGGTCCCAGTAGTTTAGATGTTTTACCGATTGGATTCTAGCAGTAAAAGACCTTTGCACGCCCTCCAGGACAGCAATTTATCCAGCTTTGAAAGTGGCTGTTATTGTTCAGCAGTACTCCACTATAAAGAGCACTTGCGTCATGAAAAGTATCATCGGTATAGCATCTCTGGTGTGAAAGGTTCTTGTTATCCAACCTGTCATTTTTCTTGCAGTTGTGACGGCTACTTTATTTTATGAAAAAAATTTTAATGCCTAAATTATACGTAAAATGTAATTTTTCCCAACACTAATAATTTATTCTTGTGCCTCATTATTATCTGTACTTCCTTAGAATCTGATAATTGAAAGGGGAAACAAAGGAAATAATTTAAATAAAGTTGTCATTCTATAAAACCACTTCAAAAATTGAGATTATATTTGTATAGCTAAATTATGTTAAATCTTGGCTCAAACTTGTTTAATATCCCATCAAATATTTAAATTATGTAATTAAAAATTACAAAAAAGCATTTGAAAAAAAGAGACGATGTCTTCTGAAATGATATCATAACTAAAACTTTTTCTTGTTTGGAAAATGACCACCTCGACAAGATTTTTGTTTCTGCAGGATTTGCACGAGATTTGGATCTAGCTTCCTTCATCTTTTTTAGCTGCGCTTCCTCTTCCTCTCATTTAACAATTGGCAATTCTGCATCAATGTCTTTTACCTTTAATTTCCCTTTCAACTTTTCCATAACTTGTTTGTTGAAATCTTCCTCCTTGAAGAGTATGTAGCCCTTGGTTATACCCCAGCTAGCCATACCACATATCCCTAGCTTAATGATTCCTGGCTTGAGGCACTTAGTACAGTTTTATTAAAATCCATTTTTAATAACTCAATAAAAGACTTTACCTTAAAATATCTCCAAACTCTCAGCCGATGTTTAGGCCTCCTTGGGGTAGTGGTCCCACCTTCCTGCCCTGGCCTCCTTGGGGTGGTGGTCCCACCTTCCTGCCCTGGCCTCCTTGGGGTAGTGGTCCCACCTTCCTGCCCTGGCCTCCTTGGGGTAGTGGTCCCACCTTCCTGCCCTGGCCTCCTTGGGGTAGTGGTCCCACCTTCCTGCCCTGGCCTCCTTGGGGTAGTGGTCCCACCTTCCTGCCCTGGCCTCCTTGGGGTAGTGGTCCCACCTTCCTGCCCCTGGCCTCCTTGGGGTAGTGGTCCCAGCTTCCTGCCCCTGGCCTCCTTGGGGTAGTGGTCCCAGCTTCCTGCCCCTGGCCTCCTTGGGGTAGTGGTCCCAGCTTCCTGCCCCTGGCCTCCTTGAGGTAGTGGTTCCACCTTCCTGCCCCTGGCCTCCTTGGGGTAGTGGTCCCAGCTTCCTGCCCCTGGCCTCCTTGGGGTAATGGTCCCAGCTTCCTGCCCCTGGCCTCCTTGAGGTAGTGGTCCCACCTTCCTGCCCCTGGCCTCCTTGGGGTAGTGGTCCGACCTTCCTGCCCCTGGCCTCTTTGGGGTAGTGGTCCCACCTTCCTGCCCTGGCCTCCTTGGGGTAGAGGTCCCAGCTTCCTGCCCCTGGCCTCCTTGGGGTAGTGGTCCCACCTTCCTGCCCCTGGCCTCCTTGGGGTAGTGGTCCCACCTTCCTGCCCTGGCCTCCTTGGGGTAGAGGTCCCACCTTCCTGCCCCTGGCCTCCTTGGGGTAGTGGTCCCACCTTCCTGCCCCTGGCCTCCTTGGGGTAGTGGTCCCAGCTTCCTGCCCTGGCCTCCTTGGGGTAGTGGTCCCACCTTCCTGCCCTGGCCTCCTTGGGGTAATGGTCCCAGCTTCCTGCCCTGCCCTGGCCTCCTTGGGGTAGTGGTCCCAGCTTCCTGCCCTGCCCTGGCCTCCTTGGGGTAGTGGTCCCACCTTCCTGCCCTGCCCTGGCCTCCTTGGGGTAGTGGTCCCACCTTCCTGCCCCTGGCCTCCTTGGGGTAGTGGTCCCACCTTCCTGCCCCTGGCCTCCTTGGGGTAGTGGTCCCACCTTCCTGCCCTGGCCCTCCTTGGGGTAGTGGTCCCACCTTCCTGCTCTGGCCTCCTTGGGGTAGTGGTCCCACCTTCCTACCCTGGCCTCCTTGGGGTAGTGGTCCCACCTTCCTGGCCTCCTTGGAGTAGTGGTCCCACCTTCCTGCCCTGGCCTCCTTGGGGTAGTGGTCCCACCTTCCTACCCTGGCCTCCTTGGGGTAGTGGTCCCACCTTCCTGCCCTGGCCTCCTTGGGGTAGTGGTCCCACCTTCCTGCCCTGGCCTCCTTGGGGTAGTGGTCCCACCTTCCTGCCCTGGCCTCCTTGGGGTAGTGGTCCCACCTTCCTGCCCTGGCCTCCTTGGGGTAGTGGTCCCACCTTCCTGCCCTGGCCTCCTTGGGGTAGTGGTCCCACCTTCCTGCCCTGGCCTCCTTGGGGTAGTGGTCCCTCCTTCCTGCCCTGGCCTCCTTGGGGTAGTGGTCCCACCTTCCTGCCCTGGCCTCCTTGGGGTAGTGGTCCCAAATTCCTGCCCTGGCCTCCTTGGGGTAGTGGTCCCACCTTCCTGCCCTGGCCTCCTTGGGGTAGTGGTCCCACCTTCCTGCCCTGGCCTCCTTGGGGTAGTGGTCCCACCTTCCTGCCCTGGCCTCCTTGGGGTAGTGGTCCCACCTTCCTGCCCCTGGCCTCCTTGGGGTAGTGGTCCCAGCTTCCTGCCCCTGGCCTCCTTGGGGTAGTGGTCCCAGCTTCCTGCCCCTGGCCTCCTTGGGGTAGTGGTCCCAGCTTCCTGCCCCTGGCCTCCTTGAGGTAGTGGTTCCACCTTCCTGCCCCTGGCCTCCTTGGGGTAGTGGTCCCAGCTTCCTGCCCCTGGCCTCCTTGGGGTAATGGTCCCAGCTTCCTGCCCCTGGCCTCCTTGGGGTAGTGGTTCCACCTTCCTGCCCCTGGCCTCCTTGGGGTAGTGGTCCCACCTTCCTGCCCCTGGCCTCCTTGGGGTAGTGGTCCCACCTTCCTGCCCCTGGCCTCCTTGGGGTAGTGGTCCCACCTTCCTGCCCCTGGCCTCCTTGGGGTAGAGGTCCCACCTTTCTGCCCTGGCCTCCTTGGGGTAGTGGTCCCACCTTCCTGCCTCTGGCCTCCTTGGGGTAGTGGTCCCACCTTCCTGCCCTGCCCTGGCCTCCTTGGGGTAGTGGTCCCACCTTCCTGCCCCTGGCCTCCTTGTGGTAGTGGTCCCACCTTCCTGCCCTGGCCTCCTTGGGGTAGTGGTCCCACCTTCCTGCCTTGGCCGCCAAAACACACTACCCAAATTCGTTCATCTCCCAAGCAGGCCGACCTTGGCTGGTTACCAACTAGTTGACATAGTTCCTTAACAAAGCTAAATCATCTGCACTTGGCCAATTAAAGGGATTGAATCTTTACACTTAAATGATGGTTAATTACATGGGCAAATGAACAAAGTAGTTATTGAATAAAATTACTGATAGTAACATGAAATTCTCTAAATTAATGAATTAATAAACATGGAGCATGTGGCAATCTACAGCTGACTGAGAGAACATCTTGACCTGAGCTGAGGGTGACTCATTGCAGTGATGCCAAATCAACAATTATCAATACTATGAACTCGTTACCACAGCCTTCCGAGTCGACCATCACTTTGAAAAGAACTACTACGCATTTCCTTGCTTAGTGAATAGCTTGGTACAAGCCCCAGATATACAATACTCTCAAGAGGTACACTTACACATGGCAATATTACCTTAGGGGTAAACTTGGAGGAGGGGCGAGGCGGCCTCGCTGGCGACCTGACCTAGGGTCAGTGGTGCCAGCTCACCAAATAACAAGCCGCCAATGTACTAAATGAACCGGAAGACAACTTACATGACTCCATAAAACTCTTCACTCCTCCAACATACAATACAGAGTCCTCAAACTATTCTCTACAAGGCAACATCGTAAGACAGAACTTTCTAAATACACATGACACCATCGTATAATCTCTTCCCCTAACACTGATGTGTTGTATCAAACCCAGGACAAAAGTTCCCTCTCACAGCAACTAACGTGCAGGCGCGCAAACGCGTCTATAACAATCCAATCTATTTAGAATTATTTGTATATATTATGTCAATGATCAAAATAATGGATGCCTGAAAGTTGTAGATAGATAATACAGATATAATTGAAGAAAGACTCATCCTGGCATAAATGTCTAAGGCTTCTGTGCCCAGTAATGTTTGCATGTCGGTGATTTTAGGTTACCAGAATAAACTTGGGAAATGGTGCTTAACTGGACTTGCAATAGTAGTAGTTTGGAACAAAAAAAAATTCCAAGTAACATGGAGACTCGAGTAAATCATATAAAAATTGGGAATAAGCCAGGGAACGTTGATCGTAAATAATTACGATTACTATCCATCATTTAAGCATCAAGACGAACGCTTAGCGAGAAAAATTTGCTAAGCACTCGTCTTTATGCTAAATATACTCGTAGCCTAACTTAACGTAACCTGGATAACAAAATCGTTAATGTTTCTATATTGTAACTTTTGGTATATAACAACTTCATGCACATAAACCAATAGTTTATATAACATACTACGCTAGAATAGCTTTGTAACATTGTGTTTAACAATCTTGGTAAGAGAACAGTACATACAAAGAGAAACAAAAGGTAATCCTACAGTTTTGTAATAACTTCACTAAAGACATTAACTACTGTCAAAGCGTATCTACAATATCATTGACTGTCACACTGTTAATGTGTTACTGAGCATGTCTGTTAAGACTTTTCACCGTAACAAACAATCCTCCTTTAGTGACATACCCGTTTTCGTGTAGTAACAAAACTGTCATCTTCTTGCAGTAACATACCTTAACTAAGGTGTCTAATAATTCATATCTAAGCTAGTGGGGGATGGGAGGGTTGTCGACCACCGCTGCGTCTAGTATCTGGTCTAACATGCCTCTGATGCCCAGCAGGTGAGGTACACATTGAGCAGAGCCCGGGATCTGCTTCCCTCTGGCGTTGACCTGAAGCTCCCGGTGAAAGATTTATGAAGCTTGGAAGGCTGGGGATGGGGCCTATGTTCACTGGATTGTGATGGTGGCGGGGATGGAATAGGCCGACTTTTTCATAGTTTGGTTTGATCAGGTAGTACAGTTTGCTTGCTTCATGGGCCTGCCCAGCACAGGCGATTATATGGAATATCTTCATTGAGTGGTGTGCAAACTGCGTTATGAACACTGATCATCTGAGAAGCTACAAGAAGCTGGAAGTCTGGAGTAAAACAGGACAAACACTGGGGGCAGAGAAAGGCCAGAACGGTATCCATCTTTGCCGGCTTGGTTATGTCACATTTGTTCTTTACAATCAAGGTCGGAAAGGAGTTTTTTAATACGTTAAAATGTGTCTCCGTCAAAATACAATAAATCAATAATCTATAGAACACTGTCCAAAAACCGCACATTGTCTACCAGGTTCCAAAGTGGCCGGGGTGAATGAAGGGGGCCGGGGTGAATGAAGGGGGCCGGGGTGAATGAAGGGGGCCGGGGTGAATGAAGGGGGCCGGGGTGAATGAAGGGGGCCGGGGTGAATGAAGGGGCCCGGGGTGAATGAAGGGGCCCGGGGTGAATGAAGGGGCCCGGGGTGAATTAACAGGCCTCCAAATCCCTGGTGGCATGTGTTCCCAGATGATTGTTATAAAGGCTAAATGGCAATTAAATAAAATTCTGAAAACATTTAATAAATAACCATGACTCCGGGCCCTTAACAGAGCGAGTCATAACCTCATTCGTTGTTAAGATGCCTATAATGATGCTCTTTACAATGAACGTAATATTTAAGACAAAATATTTGTTGTGCCATATTAAAATATTTTGAGGTTAAAAATGAGCGAAGCAATAATATATTCTGAATACATAAAACGTGGAAAAAAAGTTCATTAATCTTTCTCAGTGATTTATTTGGAGCAATATTAACAGACGGATTATAGAAAATGCGATGATTGGGTTAGTAATAAAACAGTTCTTCCTGTTGAAGGAATGCAGTTAATGTTTGCCTTTATCTTTGTAGACAACAGATAAATGCAGACTGGAATCGTTATCATAGAACCATATACAATGCTTCTGACACGCAGCATTGCATACTCTTCAAAACGGAAACTTGTAAAAACCCAAAGTTATCCACCACACAGTCTTCACTGAATATCTTCTCAATATGCAGCTCAAGGTTCAGAACTTGGTTAATGAAGATACGACTTCAGTGTATTGTATACAAGATTTAAATTGCATGAATTATGTTCCTAGGACAGACAGTTTATCAGAGGCTTGTACCGTGCAGGAACGAATGTTGTGCATCTGTTGGCAAAGCTTTAAGTTTTGGATGAAGTACGCGTCTAATTGTATTCGACTCAACTGGCTTATGGGGTTGAGAATCGGCTCTTTAGCCCCAACATTTAGTTCAGTGGTTTAATGCTGTGGATCCACTCTTTTTCCCAACCCGTCCTCGACCAAAGTCCTTTACATCCAGCAGCTCCAAACAAAGACCCAAAAGTGATTTCATGCACCTGCCAAACCCCCTGTTTATGAATAAAAAACGGTTTACACGACTTGCAACTGATTTCGCTCGAACACTTCCAGAACGAGTTCTTTACTGACTAATTTTGTTCGAACCACAACGCTGTAAATGTTTCACCCACATACTACAAATACAAATAATCGCCAACAGAACCTAGAGGATGACGAGATGTTTGGAGGACGGGCTGTTTTTCCTTGTTTAGGCATGGAAACCGTGTTGATTTATGATTGAAAACGTCCTTTAGTTAATTCCCCTCAATTACGAAACTTCAGACAGAAAACAACCAGACATCTGTTACTGATCCATGCACAAATCCACAGGCGCCGTGATGAAGGTTCGAACCCATGAGCTGGGTGTTTCCGGCATGCTCTAGTTGACTGCTCCACGACATGGTCAAAAGAATTGCAATCTGGGGTACAACTACACCCACTTGGATTCCCGAGGTTTACACTAAAGCCAAACTAGGGTTTCACATATTTCGCCCCCATGCACTCTGGTTATGTCGTCCAGTAGTTTTACCTCTGACGCCATCTTTCAATGAGGTCCAACTCTTCCTTCATAGCTCAGTCCCTTTAGCTCAAGAACCAGTTTTTTTTTTTATAAATACCTTTTCTAGTTTTGTTTTGAATTTCTTCAACCAGGGTTTGCATGCCTTGGCAGCATACTTGTTTTGTCCTTTATTAACAAGCTTATGTATACACAGCAATGTGCTGTTACCCAAGTCTATATGATGGATTACACAGTAAATAAACAAAACTTGCTATAAGTTCATCTAATATTCCCATCTCACAGGATGATTAGTAATACATGGAATCAGGAGAGAAAATACCTGCTTCCACAAAAAATAGTAGTTTTTTCAAAATAATAACACTGATTTTCGTGAGCTAAGCACTGAATCACTTTCAGTTCGAATTCACTCGGTTCGTATAATGTTTATTTTTGCTGTATATATCTCTGCTTATTACAATAATGTGCTGCTACCCTATTGTGTATGATATGTTATACAGTGTAGATAAAAACAAACAGCTACCAGCTCATTCAACATATCCCACCCCACAGGAAGGTGTCATACATGGATTCAAGAGAGAACATGAAATGTATGGCTGATCTATTAGCTTCCACTAGCAAAATCTGGGTCATACTGATGACGAGATCTCACACAGCACGTATAGTGGTCTAAAGGGTCATTTATGAAACATTAAGAATAATCTGAAGTTTGGTAGTATGTCTTACATAGGCATTGTTATTCGGATGAGTGCGCTTTTTTTTTTCTTCTTCTTTTAAGATTTCAGAAGTGGGAAGTTACCTTCTCCTAATCGTATGGGGTGGTGTGGGGCGTCTTCACATAGGA
>NC_091161.1:37971406-37986406 GCF_040958095.1 Procambarus clarkii
TTAGGGCTATCTCTCCACTCTTCGCCACCTTCTTAGCTTTGGGCTCTGTTGTTGTTGTTGCTGCTGCTGCCGTTGTAGTTGTTGCAGTTCTTGTTGTTGTTTTTGCCGTTGTTGGGAATGGCCCTGGCCCCGCCGGGGTCGGCACCGCAGTCATTGCTACCACCGGCGAATCCATAGAGCCAACAACAAAGCGGGCAGCGGGGCGGGACTCTGGCGCCGGCCGCGTCTCAGGCAGGGGCATGGGCACGGTCGGCTTGGGGTGCATAGTGGCCAAAACGACATCTGGCACTGGCCCCGGCATCTTCGTAGTCTCAGGCGAGGTCGTAGGTGCAGTTGATGAAGTTTTGGGGGCTTGACTCATCGGCCGAACATTGGCAACACCACTACTCTTCAATATATCCACTACATCATGGGACGTCACCCCAGCTGGCAGGATGAGAGCAGTCCCAAAGTTGAAATTGATCCCACCAGTCACCTCAATTTTTGAGCAGCCGTTCAACAATTCTGCAAATAAAAAAAAATCATTAATAAAATTTATATTCACCAACAAGAAACATAAACAAACACACACACACGTTCTCACCTATTTCAGAGTTTGTTAAAAAAAAAACAATAAAAAAAACTCACCACGGGCAAATTCCATTTACAAAAACTTCGCTTGTGGGCTTCTAATGATGACCAGGACTAAGAAGGGCGTTCGTCGGTGGGCAAGTTAACTCAATGGGACTTAGGACTGGGCTTATATAAATACCCCTAAAAACCTCTACCTCCCCCCCCCCCCCTCAGGCAAGCTAGGTCACTTGCTCACACAGGTTATTGCACGTCTCCTGGGAATCCTCTCTCAGGCAAAATGTTGTTTGACAGAGCGGCATATTCAGGTTATCATACGTAAATTTCACAACCAAAGCGTCATTTTTGCTGTGTTGTTCATATTTAAAATCCTGCGCAAATTTCCGAAGCGCTTTTCCCACCCCTAGATGGGATAAATAGTAGGTGAAGTATAACGCATAGTTCCCGCAGAAATAAGTTTCCAACTGCTGTATTGTCATTGAATATGTGCAAATCATATTTTTCAAAGCTATTCAATATAACCTTAAAATATTTCGAATACGTTTCAATTCTCGGGTTTCCAAAACTATCCAGTATGACAATTTCGGTCTTAGTCATTGCTTTGGCTATACAAAATGTAACCCAATGACCCATTGCATCTGCAGATGCTGCGTCTAGTGTATTAATTATAAATACCACAGGATGGTCATAGATCTTTTTCAAAATTTTTCTTGCAACATTGGCGAGATAACATCCCAGATATTGCACCTCCCGACCCAACACCCCTCTTCAGCGCTTCGTTAATTTCAAGACAATTCATAGCTTTACGCTCTCGTATCACAGACTATTCGGCGTTCCGCATTAATTTTCAGGATGCCAGTGGTGCCACCATAAAGCAAAATGACTTTATTTACCACCACAGGTATTTTAAATTCTAGACTAATTCTCAGGTTACCAGACACTTCCAGGGGCATTGCGTCCTTTATAGTTTCGGGCTGTAAATTGAAAGCCAGTATAGTGCCACCGTTAACAAATGCGTCATAGGATAGCGTGTGGGCATTATCGATACCTAAAGCTTGTAGCGTCGTATAATATAATTTTGCGCAGTTGTGTGGAAAAGTGCAAGCAATATTAAATAAAGTAGTGCTATTCAGAGTTATAAATACACTCGTGAGCTGACAATTCTCAAAATATAACGGGTTCTGGGCATAGCCTCCTGACATTGCCTCCATATCTACGATAATCATGTATAAACGCTCAGGAACTACAGTTCCCCAGGGCTGATCCATTGTAATTGTCCGCTGTCCTGTGCCCAGTTTATAAGTCTTTAATAGGGTTTTGTTAAACGTATATGTTATCGGGTGTTATTTTGTATCAATGCCTTATTATTGACCGTTAAGCCGGCCGGGTATGGCATTATGCAATCTATCCACAACCTCGTCATCTTAATATGGTATTTAAAGTTTGCATTATCCCTTTCGCTATGAATAATCCATTTATCCGGGTTAAGTTCGAGGCGAATGCGCACATCCACATTATCCAGAATGTATTCGCTAATTGTAGTAACATCCGCCAATAATTTAAAGCATGTGCGCACACCCGTAGTTTTCATCTCAGTCATTTGCTGCTCCTTTTCCTCAGTCATTGCAGCAAAATATTCGTCGGAAAATCTGCTGGGGTCATTACCTTTAAAGAAATGCGCTAGTTTCCGATATCTCTCAGCTTCGCACCTCGAAATAGTAGTCAGCAGCTTTATATAACTCCAGTATGAGAATAGAGAGCTAGTTTCGACCACAGTCTCATTGAAATACACTACTATTGATTTGAATAAAGTCTGTGATAGACCATTACTAATTGTTACATTTTCTGTATCCCCAATCGCACTAGCTCCATCTTCACCCGTTACTGCTAGTGATAGTTCCAAAGCCAATGACGACATATCTAGAAAGTGGCCATTCACGCCTTTAATGTTAAATTCAAGATACCTATCTCTAACTTTATAGCCCCCAGTATTTATTTGCAGAACATCAATAGTTTGACGCGAGGCTATAGTAGCCTCTACCATGCTAGCGGAGAACGGCTTGGGAAAGGCGTCGGTTATTGCAGCGGCATAATTCCCCAGTGGTACTTGTAGCCCCGCCATGCGATCTTGGCAATAGTAGTTTCGAGAGTGATTCAATTTTTAAGCAAACACGTATATTATATTATATTTCCCTCCGTCGATTTTCCTGAACAAATTTCTTGTTTTGCTTTTTTTTTGTCTTAATCCTTCTGTTCCTTTTTTTTTTCTTAACGACCCGCCCGCCCGCAATTTGCTTCCCAACATGTTTTAATGTTTCTAGGCCTCTATGTTTGAGCGACTGTTTCAATGTGCGTTCGCCGCAGTTTGTCTTGCATGACATCCTGGCCCATACTCAATGCAGCAGGGGCCAAGGTTCTCATCAAGAATGGTGCCGCTCGCTTCGCCAGTCCAGTTATGAAACTAAAAATCCCACCCCCTCGCACATGACGCCTAGTACTGTTAAAAATGCGGACGTCCCCTAAACCGCCCCCTCCTCCGGAAACGGGGGGCGTTAGGAGTATTAATAACTCCTCCACCGACGGCGGGGTAAAATCGACGCTCATTTTGCAACTAGATGCGAGGTAATGAAGATTATAGGCTTCAACGCTCAATTATAACCCCCAAAGTCGGCCTTATATGCAATCGTGCAGCCTCGCGCATCGAAATAAATAGGATTGCCTTCTTGATCGGTCATTGTAATGCTCACACTGTCGAAAATTGAAGTGTTCAGAGGTTTATATAACTTCTTATTGCCACCGTCACTCCCATTTAAAGAGACAACATCCAGTATATTGACCAACTGATCACCGTAACTCGTAGGCATAATTTTGTCGCAATAAATACACAAATTATCCATCATTCCTCTCTGCTGCGGTGGGTAGACACACAAATCGGTTTCCTTGCCGGTCTCATATATACCCCTGATTAAATATGACATAATCCTCACCTGTCTCGGCGCCTTTTACCTTCCCGATCGCACGCCCGAACGATAGCGAAATTCGGCAAACCATATTATATACCTCTTCACCTGGTCATTGGAACTGCGACATTATGGCATCGCTGTATACGGCATTAAATTTATTGTGATTATAGCTTGAATCGTATTTTATATACGTCGTCCCGTATTTTGGATACAGCTTTTTATAAGCTTTATCTATAAAGCTCAATTCCTTGTTTGACAGTATATTGGCTATTTCATTGTTAATTGCATTATTAATTTCCTTTATGCTACCTGCCAAAATGGTGTTTTTCAGTAAAAACTTCGAATAGGTGTGTTTAAAGCCCGTCATTTGTACATTGGTACATATTAAACCAACCCTCACATAACTCTCTAGATCGTCTTTCATAATCACGTAATGAGATGTGGGGAGCAATAATTTCTGTAAACACATTTCATAGGCGCGCTTGGGATTCAAATTTAATTCCTTATACAAGCGATTTGAAAGAGCTGGGAATGTTATACAGATCTGCATGGCCAACGTTGGTCGCGTATATGATGTGAGTGTCCATTCTGGCGACAGTACCAGGTCACAGGTGGGCAATGAATAAATGTTCAAATCGCCGTAATTTGTTTTTAATATGCCAACCACGAGGGGGCGACCCGATCCCCGCGACCACCGACCTTGGCCCGCTTAGGGGGGAGGTCAGAGGTCGAGCCAGGCACGCCCTGGCTCCTGTTAATTCCCTCATCGTTAACCTGTCTGCGAGCTGCGGCATTTCTAAATAGATCCATAGGGATTGAAGCCACATTAAAAAATAATTTTGCTAGAGGTAGTTTTGTAGGGGCAAATAAAGCATTGTGGACTGTCATCCCATATATAATATCATTAATTATATGCAAACCAGCCACAGGCCTCATTATATTGCCATTAACGTCCCATTTAACGAGCCCACTCTCGTCGAAATATTTTAAGTGCCCTTGCATATTCGTGATGTATCGCTTTTAATCTCAGATTTATCAGATGCATTACAATAGGATTAGATCTTTCGGGCTGGGCGTGCTCAGTCGTCTGTTGCGGGGGCGTTGGCATCGGTATCTCTGGCACTGTCGGCAAAGGGGACGGCACTCGCTCGTCCATTATTTTCCGCGGGACTAAATAATACTCTCTCATTTGGTAAATAAACGCGACAACAGATTAACGGCAATGGGAAGGAGAATAGATAGAATATTACCACCCCGTTTGCTAGTTAATATTTTTTTTTAATTGCCATGGAAGGTTTATTGCAAGCTACCACACGAATTAATGAACTATATTTTTTCAGTTTTTTTAAAACTTTGCTAGGCACGGGCAATTTATTTCTTAAAAGATTTTTAAATATTTCTGATAGGCAATTTATGTGTGGCTTTTTGAATTTTTCAATTAATTTCTTTCTGCTAGAGTACTTAAGACCGGCTAATAGTCTTATCAGATCCCAGTATTTCTGAACTAAAGGCTCCTTCATAGTTTCAGTAATTCATCGGCGTCGACCCATTGGTCGAATGATTGATCGATACCCTCGTATCTGATTTTATATTGCAACTGACCGTCGACTTCTCTCTTGCTCAAAACCTTTTCAATATTGAAGGCGGCGGGCAAATGGGTGAGGGTTAGTTCCTGTCTATAAAACCCCCCGTCAATATTGCCCCGTTCAAATCTTTCAAATAGTATAAAGGGACCCTCTGGCTATTGTCCACTCGCGCGATTGTGAAGATTTCTCACGTATTCTGCTGTTTGAAACCTTTTTTAAATTTCGAAACGCGATCGGATAAAGTAATGCGTACTGTTTCGCCAACCTTTAGCTGTGGAATGATGCCCCGCGATGTTTTGCCTGGGTTTTTATACATTAAGTTAAATAGATTTACAATCTCTCTTGGTTTTCTTAAAGCATGAACCTCTCTGGGGGTTCTGCCCCCCAACCCTCGGTGAGGCGAGACATTATATGTTTTTACAACGTCAGGCAGCACCCCTATATATTTCAATGTGTTGTGCGAAGTCATATACTTGTAAAGCTTAGTTTTCAAAGTATGTATGAATCTTTCGGCTATGGATGCTTTTGTTTCCCTGAGAAAATACACTGTACAGCACAATATTCTTAGAGGCCAACATCTTTTTCACACGCGCGTTGTAAAATTCATCCCCGCGATCTGAATTAATTTTCCGCACCCCGCGCGAGTGAGGTGTCTCTAGTATAGATTTTAGTGCCCTACACACAATGTTCGCGTCTTTACTAGTTAGCGGCACTATTTGAGCAAACCTGGAGTATATGTCCACACAAACAAGCAGATATTTGATGCCATTATTCATCCTTGCCAACTTCCCCATTTCTGCTAGATCAATAGACACATAAACCCGTGGTTTAGGACTCAAAACTCGTCGATGCGCGAATTTTCTAGGTTATAAATAATGCAGCATATATGCATCTGAGGATTTTAAGTAATCTTTCACATCGGCCAGTGTTATGTCAGAATTAAGTAATTTAGCTGCTTTATATAATCTCTGCACGCCTCCAAATCCTCCAGTGGAAGTAGGATCATTATAAGCTCGATCGAGTATTTGCTGTTTCTTGCTCACCATTGGTAAACTATTTCAAATGGTTTCTCTTCGACAATATTCCCGCGCAAAGTTATGCTGGCGGGTGTGCTTGACCCGAGATCTACAAATAAATAACCATAGGGTTTGGCTATGACCTTTTTATATATTTCTAGAAATTTCTTTGAATCCTGTTTCCCAAATATTTGACGTCCCAAAGTCTCAATTTGAGAAAGATCTCTTGATTTGACTAATAAGAAATGCGAGGCATTTAGGCTTATGTTCCTAGAATATTTTCCAGGGAAAAATATATTTTGCATGATCAATATGGCAGAGATGTTATGATGACGCCCCCTGGTGAAAATATCAGAAACAAATTTTGAATTTGCGCTTTCAGTAAAGAGATCGTCGATTATTATCAGCATTGGGGAATTATCCATTTGCTCATCCAAAGGATCAATAATGCTCGAATGAGCAAAAATTTTTCTATTAATTCGTGGATTGTTCATCAACTCGGGATATCCCCCACCACATATAATTATTCGAGCGAATGTTTCATGGTACTTGTGCACGAGTTTGTTGCATAAAAATGATTTCCCTGCATTTGAATAACCCGCTATTATCATCCGACATGGTTCCCTGAAGATGTTAAAATGGGCTTGAGATATTATCTCATCAGGTCTTTCCATGTTGGGGGCTGAGTCTCTACTGTTTAATATGCACACTGTGGAATGTAATATATATATATATATATATATCTATATATATATATATATATATATATATATATATATATATATATATATATATATATATATATATATATATATATATAAGCTTAGGGCGTGACAAAGAAAACATTAAAAATACGTACTTTTTTGTTTATTGAAACAAAACATAATATATACATATTTACAAGCTTAAATCTATAGGCATAATAATAATAATAATAATAATAATATCCCTTTTAACATTATAACATATTAACCCTTTATAACATTATAAAATAATATAATAATAACAATAAAAATAATAACACGCACTAATGTGAGAATGCAGTTTTTTTTTTTTTTTTTTTTTTAATGCAGAGGAGCGAGCATATTTCACAGCAAGTTTGGGAATAGGTTTTGGGCCAATGAATCTCTCTTGGCCCACATATTGAAAATTGGGTAATGACGCCGTCCTGCAGGGCGTATATTTTGTTCCACATTTTCCTGCGCGTCCACATCCATCTCCAAGTCACTAATGACTGCCTCCTCATCCTCTGGATCGTGTGGAATATCGGGGTGACCATAAGCGAGTGAAACAGTGGGGCTTATTACGTATCGCTTATCATCAAACGCGGATAAGCCTCTCTTGACAGTAACGCATGTGCACATTTGCCCGCCAACATTTCTAATAGACCTAGTCACAAACCTCCGACTTGTGTTTGTTTCAAGGGCGTCTATGAAAGATGAGTGTTCTAGCCCAGCTTGCTGACATTGTGTGATCCCCTTGCATCTGCAAATGTGCTGTTTATCCAGCGTCACTAGCGAGTACATTTTGGGCTTAAGGGCAACGAGCTGGGTTATAATTTTAGACCCTACTTCGGACTTTAAAAGACCCAGTATGCCTTTTCGCGCGATTGAATATAGAGAATGATCTTCGGGGAAATTGCTAAAATCAATGTGGCGTATGAGCGGGGCCTTATTAAGCTCTTCAAAAGCATCTCTGCAAGTAAGCTGAATAATGTACGAGTCAGTGTCGGTGTAGAGCAGTTTTGCCTTGTCACCATATTTCGCTTTGACCGTGTCGTACCAAAAGGAATATAGCCGCCTTTTAGCTATTTGAAGAATTTGAAAGCCTAGATATGTGGGCGTATCGATAGTGAGCGAATCTTTGCGGGTCGTGCAAAGGACACGGTCCTCACTCAGCAAAGTCGCTCGTTTGAAAAACGGGTCGCGCACGTGTTTGAGGAACTGTTTGCGAGTTGTGGTTAAATAGTATTTATTGGCATAACGCTCCAAATTCGTTAAAGATTTGCCATATATAGCGTTATTTACAAGTTTAAATGCCTTAGACTTAATTGCACAGGTCGAGTTTGTGCGCTCGCGAATATTGCTATCTACGAAGGACTTGAGGTGTGCCCTCTGCTCAAATTCAAAGATAGTGTGCACGCGCGAAACTTCCACCCCTAGTCGCATTAAGAGCCTGAAGCAAATCTAGACTAATTAAATAGTCGCGTTGTGCTTCGTGGGTGGCAATGAGTTTTCGATTATTGCGCGGCAGCTTGCGATTTTCCGCAACTAGGATCGACTTGCTGTATTCTGACAGTTGTTCCGTCACGATGTCGGCGTGTGCTAAAATTAATGGCAGGTCGTCAGTGTATCTAGCTACGTCGGGGGGAAACTTGTTTAGTGTCGCACAAAACCCAATAACCGCGCTCTTGATTGCAGTCAATATTCCTCAAACCCTGCAATAGCATTTCATCGCGTTCAGCGTCAGTTAGGCAACGGAAACCGCCAGTGGGGAGCTTTTCACTCATGCACGTAGCATAGAGTGAATTAAAATCGAGATAGAGGATGTGGGTTCCATCCTCGCCAGACCCCGCCCTGGTGTAATGGTTCTCGGCGGTAGACAATTGCTTTACAACTGAGGTGAAGCCTCCTCTTAAATTCCTGCGAATGAGGTCATACATTCTAGGGTCTGATATTGGATCTAGCACCACCTTACTTTTGAACAGGAAGGCGTCCCACGCGAAACTAGATAAAGAGAGGTAATATGCAATATCTAATCTATAAAGATCTAACATAGTGCGTCGCCACACCGTGAAAATGTCTGCTAAAATGCCAGTATCAACTTTTAAATACAAGACGAGATGTTCGCCAATATTGCGGCACTTGGCTAATTTAAATACCTCCAACGCTTGTTTGTATTCTTTTTCAGGGAGCTCTTCCTGCGTCAAGGTATTGAAAAATGCATCTCTGGGGGGGAGCCGCGGTTCATTTAATACATCCCAATTTGACACGTAATCATAACAAAAGGACTGTTTGCCAGTTAACAATAAATTATGGGCCTCAGCAAGGACCTTATCTAACATGGCGAGAGTGAACGTCGTAGGTTTGCCACTGTCGATGTGTTCCTTGGCTAATTTGGCCAACGGCCCATTGAGCAAGGCTAAGCTGTCCATAAATCTAAGAAAGTCAATGTCAACTTTCATAAATTTATACCCGTCTTTGGACATAATGTCTACGTTGCGTTTGGGCACGTTTCCTAACTCGTTTAACAAAACCCCAAAATCATACGCCGCATTATGTGAAAATGCGTGCAAGTATTTGTAGCCATCTTTGCACTGGAGATTGCAGCGAGAGCATAGGGCGGCTAAGTAATTATGTTCGCTCAGTGAATGGTCGTGGTGTCTATTTTTGACGATTTTGGGCCCGAAAGGTTCGTCGCATATCTCGCACATGGTCTGACTCTTGTAACTTTCCCTTTGCTCATTCGACATGTGCAGATGGTAATATGGCTGTTCTCGCGTTATTCTGGCCCACGAGGAGGATAGTTTATTAACAAAATGGGTTGCAGAATTAGGCCCGAGGTAGAAATCTTTTTCTACGATATTATAGCGACGGTCTATGATTATGTACGCATATGCAATGGCCCTGTGACGTGCTTCGATTATGCCCTGTGGCCTATCCTTTTGCAGGGAGCACTCAAAATCGTAGTAGCACGTGTGGCTTGGCCCGTACGCTCGCCCGAAATGTTTAAACTCTATTTTCTTTTCTGGGGGAGGAAAATGCAACGTTTGTTTAACCTCGCAAGTTGATTCATGCTCGAGCATTTGATGGGGTGGGAGGGCGATGAGGCAGCTGTGACAAAAGTTATAATCAGCTGGGATGTTTTCCGAATGAGACCTCATATTACGCACATATTTGGCAAAGTTCTTGATGAGGACCAAATGTTGGCCTTCCAGCATAAGTAAAGATATAACATCCTTAAAATCCCCATGGCCTTTTCTAGCCAAACTAATGTAATGACGACCATTATCTCCTTTTACCAGAACATAAATAAATATAGAAGACCTGTTTAAATCTTCGACTTTGGCGATGTCGTCAAAAGATACTGGGGTGCCTATATTATTACTCCATCTTACTTGTCGGCGACACCATGGCCCAGATTTGGCCCGAGTTTTGATGTCGTTATAACGGAGCCCGCAGGCCAAACATTTGTGCACAGCGATGCACTGCATAAGGCAAATATTGGCTTCCCCTCCGGGGTTGAATACGTGGCCTTTGCCCCGTAACTTGGCCGGGTAATCTACGAATGAACCCAGTCGAATTGGGTGTTCGATGAGGGCCACATTTATGTAAAACCCCAAAATCGACTCTATCCCGACACTCGACCCTTCCTGTTCCCCTAGCAACTCCTCTAGTTTATTGTCGATCTCTTCGACCCACAAATTAACAAGCTGTTCTACTTCCTCTTGAGTTATGGCACGCATTTCCCCGCGTATGTGCATTACTGGATCAAAATCATCGTCGGACTCTACGTTGAGCCTCCGCACCCCAAAGGTGAAATCAGGGAAGACTCTAATATGTGGATGTTCTAAAGTAAACAATCCACTGACGAAATTAATGAAAAATGCGCGATATGTTCGTAAATAAGCCCCTGGATCACCCCGCACATGCTCTGGCACGCTAAATGAATAGTGTGTGTAAGCCCCATTGAAATTGCGAATGATGTTCACAATTTCAATATCCCGAGGAGGGGGAGGGGACGGAGAAGGTGGTGGTGGTGGTGAGTCGACTGACTCTGGTGATGGGTTTGATGATGATGAGCCACTGTCAGCGTCTGCAAAAAAAAAAAGAGGTATTAATAACTGTGTGTGTGTGTGTGTGTGTGTGTGTGTGTGTTGATTGTTGATTGAGATGTCTTAAAAAAAAAATAGCATTAATATTGGCATGCCCTCGTCTTTTTTTTTTTTTTTTTTTTTTTTTTTTTTTTTTTTTTTTTTTTGAGCGAGTGGTGCGATCGAGATCACATAACACCAGAAACAAAACAAAAAATGTGAAATACTCACGTTCCCTATGCTGCCCCCCACGCCGAAGCGATGATGTTGACTGGTCGCTGCTATAACTTTCGAACAAATCGGGGGATCTGACGCGCATATGGACCGAGGAGCTGGGCGAGTTGTGTGCGTGTTGTTGTTGTTGTTGTTGTTGCTGCCGTTCCTCGCATTGTTGTTGTTGAATTAGAGTGCGATATGGCGGCCCTGGAAGGAATAGCCTTTTAAGAGGTGTCTATATGATCTCTCTCTCTCTCTCTCTCTCTCTCTCTCTCTCTCTCTCTCTAGCACTCGCAATAATAATAATAATAATAATAATAATAATTAAAAAAAAAATAACTTTCGTTTGTAGCGGCGGGTTCTTGGTGGTGGCGGTTCGGGGTCGGAATCGTCATCGTCCGCCAAGTATGGGGGTGTTTTAGGTGAGAAATCCTGTTCAAAATCTGGCGTGGGGCTGAACATGTCGGGAGACCTGACTCGTGCGTTGATTGGTGAGCTGGGTAATGTTGGCTGGGCATCCTGCTGCTGCTGCTGTTGTCGTTGTATTAGCAGTCGATATGGTTGCCCTGGTGGGAGACAAAAAAAAATGTTTGTTTTTTTAAGAGGCGTGAATATATATATATATATATATATATATATATATATATATATATATATATATATATATATATATATATATATATATATATATATATATATATTAGTATATTTTGGTAGCAGTCTTTCCTGTAGACATATATTATTAAATATGATCGAAAAAGTAAGATTAATAATTCTAACACGAATTTTCTCAACCTTTCGTACATTTCTTTTCACTGTTGGAGGTAAATCAAAAATCAATTCTCCAAAATTCATTTTTATTTCTAGTCTGACGCGACACGAGCGCGTTTCGTAAAACTTATTACATTTTCAAAGACTTTAGTTCACAAATACACAACTGAATAGAACTTACGCATCTCCGATTTTATATCTACATTTGAGTGAGGTGGAAGGGGTGATGTGGCATTAACACAAGACAGAACAAGATGTGGTATTAATAGGGTATTAATTTCATCAACACAAGACAGAACAAGAGAATTAATAGGGAATTAATTTCATCAACACAAGACAGAACACGAAACAATGGATATTGAATAGAAGTGTTTGTAGAAAGCCTATTGGTCCATATTTCTTGATGCTTCTATATTGGAGCGGAGTCTTGAGGTGGGTAGAATATAGTTGTGCAATAATTGGCTGTTGATTGCTGGTGTTGACTTCTTGATGTGTAGTGCCTCGCAAACGTCAAGCCGCCTGCTATCGCTGTATCTATCGATGATTTCTGTGTTGTTTACTAGGATTTCTCTGGCGATGGTTTGGTTGTGGGAAGAGATTATATGTTCCTTAATGGAGCCCTGTTGCTTATGCATCGTTAAACGCCTAGAAAGAGATGTTGTTGTCTTGCCTATATACTGGGTTTTTTGGAGCTTACAGTCCCCAAGAGGGCATTTGAAGGCATAGACGACGTTAGTCTCTTTTAAAGCGTTCTGTTTTGTGTCTGGAGAGTTTCTCATGAGTAGGCTGGCCGTTTTTCTGGTTTTATAGTAAATCGTCAGTTGTATCCTCTGATTTTTGTCTGTAGGGATAACGTTTCTATTAACAATATCTTTCAGGACCCTTTCCTCCGTTTTATGAGCTGTGAAAAAGAAGTTCCTGTAAAATAGTCTAATAGGGGGTATAGGTGTTGTGTTAGTTGTCTCTTCAGAGGTTGCATGGCTTTTCACTTTCCTTCTTATGATGTCTTCGACGAAACCATTGGAGAAGCCGTTATTGACTAGGACCTGCCTTACCCTACAGAGTTCTTCGTCGACTTGCTTCCATTCTGAGCTGTGGCTGAGAGCACGGTCGACATATGCGTTAACAACACTCCTCTTGTACCTGTCTGGGCAGTTGCTGTTGGCATTTAGGCACATTCCTATGTTTGTTTCCTTAGTGTAGACTGCAGTGTGGAAACCTCCGCCCTTTTCCATGACTGTTACATCTAGAAAGGGCAGCTTCCCATCCTTTTCCATCTCGTAAGTGAAACACAGCACGGAACTCTGCTCAAATGCCTCCTTCAGCTCCTGCAGATGTCTGACATCGGGTACCTGTGTAAAAATGTCGTCAACATACCTGCAGTATATGGCCGGTTTCAAGTTCATGTCGACTAAGACTTTTTGCTCGATGGTACCCATGTAGAAGTTTGCAAACAGGACACCTAGCGGAGAACCCATGGCGACCCCATCTACTTGCTTATACATGTGCCCATCCGGGCACATGTATAACCATGTGCATGTATAAGCAGAAGCAGGAAATTCTGTTGGACGACATATTCGACCTCGAGACACAAAAGAAGGTCACTACCAAAGATACCTTACAAGCAGAACTTATTGCAGGAGGAGGAAAGAATCGAGGCAATTACAGAAGCACCATACTGTCCCCCGAGCTTAAAGCGGCAGCTAAAAGCCTTCGTGAGAACAAGGAGATAGTTGTCAGGAGAGGTGACAAGTCGCCAATATATGTCATTCTTAAAAAAGACGAATATCTGGCGAAAATGAACATCATACTCTCTGACCAAACTAAGTTCCAAAGGGTAACGAAGGACACTACAGCCGAATTAAAAGCAAAGGTCAACAAACTGATCGAAACTGTTAACGCCAAGAAATCCGGACTCCACCTGCCAAAGATCATTGGGGAATATAAACCTGGATATGCGTATGGAAATGTCAAGACACACAAGCCTGGAAACCCACTTCGGCCAATCATTAGCCAGATACCCACACCCACGTACAGACTGGCGAAGCGACTCAACGGCCTGCTGACTCCTTATGTTCCTTGCACCTTCAGCCTGAAGTCTCCAAAGGAATTTGTTGACTTACTGCGGGGCACACGGGCCACAGGGATAAGAGCCTCGTTGGACGTAGAATCGCTGTTTACCAACGTACCTGTGGACGAGACAATCGGAATGATAGCCGACAGAGTGTATCGTGATCCAGCCTGTACTCCTCTTGACATGCCAGAAAATATTCTGAGGAAACTACTCCAAGCTTGTACTAAAGAGTACTAAAGGAAACAAACATAGGAATGTGCCTAAATGCCAACAGCAACTGCCCAGACAGGTACAAGAGGAGTGTTGTTAACGCATATGTCGACCGTGCTCTCGGCCACAGCTCAGAATGGAAGCAAGTCGACGAAGAACTCTGTAGGGTAAGGCAGGTCCTAGTCATTAACGGCTTCTCCAATGGTTTCGTCGAAGACATCATAAGAAGGAAAGTGAAAAGCCATGCAACCTCTGAAAAGACAACTAACACAACACCTATACCCCCTATTAGACTATTTTACAGGAACTTCTTTTCCACAGCTCATAAAACGGAGGAAAGGGTCCTGAAAGATATTGTTAATAGAAGCGTTATCCCTACAGACAAAAATCAGAGGATACAACTGACGATTTACTATAAAACCAGAAAAACGGCCAGCCTACTCATGAGAAACTCTGCAGACACAAAGCAGAACGCTTTAAATGAGACTAACGTCGTCTATGCCTTCAAATGAACTTGGGGACTGTAAGCTCCAAAAAACCCAGTATATAGGCAAGACAACAACATCTCTTTCTAGGCGTTTAACGATGCATAAGCAACAGGGCTCCATTAAGGAACATATAATCTCTTCCCACAACCAAATCATCGCCAGAGAAATCCTAGTAAACAACACAGAAATCATCGATAGATACAGCGATAGCAGGCGGCTTGACGTTTGCGAGGCACTACACATCAAGAAGTCAACACCAGCAATCAACAGCCAATTATTGCACAACTATATTC
>NC_091161.1:37991406-38034998 GCF_040958095.1 Procambarus clarkii
TGTCCAAGAGTGGATTTGTACACCCCTTGCTTAAATAGATACACTGTGTGACTGCAGGTGTATATTTTCTCTTTTGGGAAGACTCACAGGACAAGATGGATAAGGTGCAAGCGTTTGTGGAGTCAGGCAAGCCTGAGGACTTGGAAGGTTGCACGAGGGATCAATTGAAACAAATAGCAGAAAAATGTGGCATTAGGTTGTAAGCATCTAAAGTAGCTGGGATGAAAGATGAGATCCTGAGGCAGTTAAGAGCCAAAAGTGAAGCGGCAGAGCAAGGAGCTCAAAAAGGAGCTGAAAGTGGAAAAGAGGACGATGGGCAGGATGAAGTGAGATCCCAGGGATCGAGTAGGAGCAGTAAGAGTAGCCGCAGTAGCAGGAGTAGCCGAAATAGGAGCTTGGAGAGATTCCAGTTAGAGCTCCAGATGCAGCAACAACGAGAGGACAAGGAGAGACAGTTCCAGCTGGAAAAGATGAAATTAGAACTCCAGATGAAAAATGAAGCCAAGAGGGATAAAGAGAAAACCAGGCTGGAAGTAGAAAAAGAGAAAACCAGACTAGAGGTAGAAAAAGAGAAAGCAAGACTAGAGGTCGAGAAAGAGAGAACAAAACAAATGCAGATAGAAGCGAATAGAACCTTGGCTGAGCAAAGGATTGAACATGGGTTGCGAGAGAGCACCACCCAGGTATCACACTCACCAGATATTAGGGTTAGGGAGAAGGACATTCCCTTGTTTGTTCCCGAAAAGGCAGAGAGCTTCTTCGAGCATTTTGAAAAAGTAGCCAGTATCAAGGAGTGGCCACAGGAGGAATGGGCCCAGCTGGTCCAGTTAAGATTGACCGGTGCAGCCAGGGAGACATACACCCAATTGTCACTGGAAGAGTGCCAGGATTATGCCACAGTAAAGAGCAGCATATTGCGCTCGTTTCAGTTAACCCCAGAAGCTTATAGGAAGCGCTTCAGAGAGATGATCAAAGTTGGAGCATGTACCTTTGCTGAGACAGCCAGAGATCTGGAAAGACGATTCTGAAGCTGTGACCACAGATGGGTGACCACTGCGGTCAAGCACTTACAGCTGCCCGAGGTTCAGGAACCACCAGGAGGATGATGGTAACGTTTGTACCTGTAGTACTGAGGCTTGAAGCTGCTAGAGATTGCTGGTGACGTACACAGTCGGGGACAAGTGTAAGAATATGGTACCTGACTCAAAGCCCTCCAAATGTACTCACTAGAAAGAAGACGAGAGAGATATCAAATAATATACACCTGGAAGATACTGGAGGGCCAAGTACCAAATCTACACAGTAAAATAACAACGTACTGGAGTAAACGACATGGAAGAAAATGTAGAATAGAACCAGTGAAGAGCAGAGGTGCCATAGGCACAATCAGAGAACACTGTATAAACATCAGAGGTCCGCGGTTGTTCAACGTCCTCCCAGCAAGCATAAGAAATATTGCCGGAACAACCGTGGACATTTTCAAGAGGAAACTAGATTTATTCCTCCAAGGAGTGCCGGACCAACCGGGCTGTGGTGGGTATGTGGGCCTGCGGGCCGCTCCAAGCAACAGCCTGGTGGACCAAACTCTCACAAGTCAAGCCTGGCCTCGGGCCGGGCTTGGGGAGTAGAAGAACTCCCAGAACCCCATCAACCAGGTATCAACCAGGTAAACCCTCGCTACTCTGGTAGACACTCCATGCATAGCATCTGTGGGACTTGATGTTCTCGTATTAAATGTTCTAATATTAAATGTTCTCAGACGAAACATTCTGGGCTGTGGCACTCTCCATTGATACGAGGAGAGGGATTTCCAAAGCTGTTGTTACATGATGATTGCATGAGTGTGTCCACCAGAAGTGAGTTCTAAAATCTTTAATAATTTTGAGGGATCAAATAGTTAGTATATGTGAAGGCAAAGACGCTAATAAAAATATTACAATGGCTTGGTCTATCCATTAAAAATTGAACGAAGATAATAAAAATTACGAGTAGAGAAGCGTCAGGCGAGAGGTAGTCGTAACTAAGAACTATAGGCTGTGGAGAAAGCTCATAATGACCTACATTACTAGGATGAGCCGATCACCAGCCATGAGACTCGCTGCCGGCGCCACTGGTACAGCAGGCCGCACACGGGTTTGTTCTCTGGAAAACTTTATATTCTGAACAACCATCAACTCGAATCTTGGCAGTTTTGTGAGGAACAACCTATCAATACCCAGACACAGCTGCTGATGTAACATGTTGACTGTCTTTCGTGTGAATATCCGACCGCCAGGCGGACACGCCGCACTACTGTTAGGAAGGAACGTTGCAAATTTCTTCAGCAGTTCTTGGATAAATACCACTTTAGACTATCTGTTGTCCGCCTAGCTAGATTTGCACATACCCTAGTATGCAGGCGACCCACATTGTTACCACAGTGGTCAGGTCATCCGGCTCCCAATGATCTATTATTTTCGTGTGTGTGAGGGCCGTATCACTGAGCAGGTCGATACCCTATGGGCAGAGCCACAATGATGCATCTTATATGGTGTACTGACCTTTACAGTTAAAGGTAGACCAAACTGCTCGACTAGGTGTTAGGTATCCCTGATGCCACCTGGGAAAATCATTTTACGACCTACGTTGATGAGAAATAAATGTATCCAGACCTCGGAGTGTCTCAGGCGTTAGGTTGGAATGTGAATCGGCTCTCACTACAGGGAGACGTCAAAAGGAAGTCCAAGAGAAAAGGGAAATGGAAGCACTTTTCAGACAACGAAGGAGGACAGTACACCGAGGTACAGTAATTAGAGAACTGCTATCGAGGCTATACAAAGTACTTCTACCAGGAAGAATCCCGACATAATGTACCTAGAGAAGACGGCACCAGTCTCACACTAGACAGTGTCAGACTGCATGTCTTACCAAATTGCAGACTTAGTATTGCAAAATTCTAATTACCATAATGGAGACAGACAACGTTCCTACAACATTTGACGGAGTAACGGAAATGGAAAAGAGGCAACCAGTGCTAAAACTTAACATTACTGTGAACGTGAAAGTATGACAAAACCAGACAAAAGACTGCAAATTACCTAGAAACAGTAACATTTCTCCACGGAATACCTGAACGCTTCGAAAAGCTGGATCCTTCCGAAAGACGCACAGAAGTTGTGGTGTTGGGATATCCAGTCGAATTTCCACAGGATTCAGTACTAGAACACAAGCAATTCTTGAATGAACAACTCCACAAGGGCCGTGACGAGGATTCGAACCTGACTCAAAGAGCAACCCAGATGCTGCCTTAACCGACTGAGCTACGACATGGTAAAAGGAGTTGAAACCGAAGTTCTAC
Source organism: Procambarus clarkii (assembly GCF_040958095.1). Taxonomy (NCBI): domain Eukaryota; kingdom Metazoa; phylum Arthropoda; class Malacostraca; order Decapoda; family Cambaridae; genus Procambarus; species Procambarus clarkii. Next base: position 37,994,744 of record NC_091161.1, read on the forward strand.
TGAACTTACTGGATCCTGCAGCCTTTTGGTTTGTGGATTTGTTCATTTGATGCATCACACAATTGTGATTTATGTGTGTAATTCTTGAATGCAAAACGGTGCCACACAAAAATAAGACAAAGCAGTGACATGTCAGGTTCTGGTGACTGTTACAGGACATGTGCTGGAAACGTTCAATCTTGGAAACAAGGGAATATATTGACCGTCCATACGTGATGGAACCCCTGCGCTGCTTCAGGTGTCAGAAATATGACCACCATCAAACACGCTGCACCGGACAAGAAAGATGGGTGGGTGTGCCCCCGGCGTGTGCGCGCGCGCAACCTGAGGCATCCAACCAAAAACTGTACAACTAAGCACAAGGCAAACCAGACCACAACAGCCAAATGTCCAAGTTGAGGAAATATCATTCTTGAGGAACAACCACACGGAAAGTAAAGATGCAGACAGTTAAGGTCAGGATAATCACAGATCAGCAGTACGTATACCAACATTAACGTCTGAAACACTCGTGCCCAGCCACAACAGATGCCAACCCTCATAGAACACAGTTCATCACTACTTAACAACTCCAGATCAGAAAATGCACAAACCCACTGCAGAATTACAACATGGAAATAAAATACAATCACTTTCGGAGTCAACAAAACAGATTTAGTTTTACACAAGGTCTAGCTGAAAAACATTAAAGACCATGGCAAAGACCATTAACAATTGCTTACAGTTGACCCAGAATGCCTCGCAACAAGAGACACTTGCAATCGCTTGCGTAATAATAAAGATCGTGCAGCAGACCACAGTTACACAAGAAACGGTAAAAGACAAGACGGAGCACAGGAGGACAAACACATGGGCATACAGCCTACCAATAACAGTGGGATAGTCACATTAGATTATCAAGATCCGCAAAAGCATCTGCAGGAAACAGTGGCGAATCAAGAGCAACGATATCTTGTAATACAAGAGATAGACATGAACAATTGATTCATTCCGATTTGCAACTACACTACTAGCGAAGTGGAGAATATGGTTGTCGCTTACCAAGGGGAGTTTTCTAGGAAAGGCAACGCCAACAGAAACCGCTGTCTCTTCATTACGAATTCATTGAAACATAGAGGGTCTTGGAATTAAAACCCCACTCTTTAGGAAGCTGCAATCGGTACAAAAGCAGATATAATAGTTTTGCAAGAAACTGTCTAACCAGCCACGAAATCCTTCAGATTAACTGGTTATCCCCAATAATTATACCTCGTGAAAAGGAGAGAAGGGTTAATGATCCTTGTCAAGTAACACCATAAAAGCAAGGAAAAAGATGCAGTTCCGTGTGGGGATGAGTAGAGGTATTAGCAGTACCAGTGAATATGGCTAATATTGAGCTCCTCGTATATAACGTCTACAAGCCCTTATATGTAAACAGCAGAGGAAGTGCTTGTCAAGGAGGTGTATGATATAATTATTACCTGGGATTTTAATGCACATTTCAGGAGGTAGGTGTGACTCGGCTAGCCGATTAGTCTAAAGTTCTGCGAGAAATACTTGATCACTTCTCAACCCTGGGGAACATTTACACATTCAAGGATGTTCTCTAACGTTGATCTCAACTGATCTCAAGCATCAGGCGAAGTGTGAAGTAAACTTGATCACCAGTGACCGCTATGCTACTATCACAACACTAAACAAAGAAAAACTCCTACACCACTGGTACAACCTACGTGGAATGTAAAAGGCCAACTGGAATATATACCAGGACGAGCTGGAAAAATGGCATGCTACATACTAGCCACCCAAGGATTCGGACACGAGACCAATCTAGAGGAAGCCATTACAGCTGCTGAAGCAGTTACTCCAGTCATCACAGGAAACACACAACGAAATAACTATTGGTTCTACAGTAATGAGGGTAAAGAACAAAACCCCAGAGTCAACAGAAAACATCTCTAGAGAAACCGCACACTGGAAGGAAGAACTCTGGTAAGAGCAGTGATATCTGAAGCTGACTAGTTTCTAAAGAGTTAAAGGAGGCAAAATGATTTGATTGGTGTCATTCTAAATGAGCATAGTAGTCTTGGAAAGATATGGGGACAGATTAAAACAACGTTAGGTCGACCACCTCGACAACATGCATGTATTTAACCACTGCAGGAGGCTGAGTGACTTGCTGTTCAGTTTACGGCAAAAGCTTCGTACCTGCTTCCTGCAATGGTCAGAAAGCAGAAAGGAAAAACAGGAGAGGTTGACGTCCATTCGAAAGAGCATAGCTACAGATGACGAATGTGACTCCTTACTAAACAAGAACTAATCTGACCCAAAAAAGGTGGCAATGATACTTCACAAGGTACTGATAACATTACATATTCAGTGATCGTGCACACAGGTCCTGCTGAAGAACAAGGGATATTGTACGTTATCAATGCATCTTGGAAGCTCGGCAAGCTCCCGACCTCTTGCAAGAAAACAGACATCATTCCGATTACTAACACGAAAGACCCTGGCAATTAGACCAATTTCGTTAACATAATTTATTAATAAAATTGCAGAACTGATGGTCTTATAGGCTACTGTGAAAGACTGGAGACCTGTTTAAGAATTTATTTGGTTTTACTATAGTTGTAACTTGAAACTGTATAGCAACATTACTAGGAAGAGTCGACTCAGGTTTGGTTATAGTGATTTTCCCTGATCTAGAAAAAGCATTCAAACTTGAAAGCCAACAAGCATTTTTACACACGTTATTTATAAAATGGTGGCAAGGTAAAAATGCTAGCATGGATTCAAGATTTTTAGTCACAGGTATGCCAGAGTAAAGCTGAAAGGCCAAGTGTCAGACTACACTTGTAGGAAAATGGAACTCCACAAGGAGGAGTCATCAGTTCTATTCTTTTTAACATCCATATAGAAAACCTGGTTTTCATGACAATGGCAAGAGTTAAATTGCTAAACTATGCCGATGATATAGCAGTAGTCGTCACAGGTCTTTCACTTATGAATAAAGCACAAATGCCGCTAGATAAAGTAACATCTGAATGCAGCATTTTGAAAAAAAATAAATCTGCACAAATCTTAGACAATGAGACTAGGTGATTGCACTCCAGACAGGCTAAAAGACTCGAAAACCCCTGGATAAAATCCAATACAAAGTCTTAAAGGAACTGGCAGAAGAACTGTGCCTATAGCTGAAACTACTTCACATAAAATCTCGAGACCAAGAGATAGTCCCCCTAGATTGGACATATTCAAATGTCACCCCTATTTTCAAAAATGCAGAATGAGCTCGATATAAAACCTACCAACCAATCATCTTGATATCTCATATCTGCAAGCTCATGGAGAGAATCCTCAGGGAGGGAATCATTCACCATCTTTCAGTGTACAATCTTGTACAATCGGCACAACATGGATTGGTACACACATTCTGGCAAACAAACTTGCTCACATTTTTTGGAAACGGTAACCAGCTACTCAAAGGTCTTCCAATAGATGTAGTATACATGGATTTTGCTAAAGGTTTTGAAAAGGAACCACATGACTGGTAAGAAAATTACAGGTCCATAGAATAAATAATACAATATTAGAATGGATAAAACAATGGTTGAAGAAAAGAAAACAGGGTTTTTCAAATGTGCTAAATGGAACGAAACTGAATGGAGAAATGATTTGAAGTGGGATACCACAAGGGTCCTTTTTGGGACCTACCCTATTTGTCATATATATCAATGACGGATGAGAATATTACAAACCACATCATGAAATTTGCAGACAATGCAAAGATTTATGGTAAAGTGGGAAATGATGATGTATTGAAGCCTTACAAAGAGAGTAACATTAACTCCACAAATGGCCAGAAGACTGGCAAATGCTCTTTAATATCGACAAATGTAAGACCATGCATCTGGGACAATAACCCATGCTACGATAATCAAATGAATAGCAATACATTACAGCATATTGATGAAGAGAATTACCTTGTAGTCAAAATCCACCACTCGTTATAAGTTGCACAACAGGTGTGCAGTAGTCAGAAAAGCTAACGAAATTTTCAGGATTATCAAGCGAAATTTTGACTAAGGATAACAATGTAATGGTTCAACTGTAAATCTCTGGTGCGGCCCCATTTGGATTACTGTATGCAAGCATGGAGACCTCATTTTCAGAGATATAGCTGCTCTGCAGTAGGTGCAACTTTGAGCAACAGAAGTCATTCTCAACCCGTCCTCTTAAAATTACGTCGCTTTTCGCACGTTTGCCCATATGGCCAAAAAAGGACGGAATTTGAAATGAAATTGGTTAACGGAAGTGATGTACTGTACCGTTTTCCGTCGTTCTGCTTACACGGTTAGGAGAGGAAACTTTCAATTAACGGTTTTCGTGACGTTTTGAAACCTTAGATCTTCCTGCCCTCCTAACCTACCAGAGGACTCTTAACTTGCTGCCTTGGTTAACAAAATTTAAAAAAAAATATAATTTTTTCATTTTCAAATTACGTCCATTTTCGGAGATACGGGCAAACGGCCAAATTCAGACGTAATTTGTAAGAAGACAGGTTGCGCCAATCATCTCTCATACCAGGAACGTTTGAAAGCCACAGGGCTAACAACACAGTAAACCGGGCATGACAGAGCGGATCTCATTGAAACTAAAAATTACTGAAAAAGTTAGAGGATGTTGGTCAGGATATTTTCTTCAGACGGTCATATGTATCACAAACAAGGAACAACTGTTTTAAGCTCAAGCCACAATGTAGGATTGAGAAAAGGTGCTTCTTTTTCACCCACAGTTCACATTAACCCATGGAAAAGCCTGGTCGCCGAAGCCGTAACTACCAAAACCGTTTTAAAATATATGTGGAAAAGATTATAAAGGCAAATGGCGGGGCGTTTCGAGAAGCCGCCGGCTTCCTGTCCTATGAGTCCACTAGGATTAGTGGCCTTCTGGTAAATCAGGCACCTTGTTAATTCAAAACATTAACCTACAGTGGATCACTCGATGCCAATATCTTGGAGTATGAATTGATTCTAAAATGACATTCCAACGGGAAATTCAATATCTGAGGCAAAATTGCAACTGAATATAATAGGAGCAATCACGTCTCATTCTAGGAGCGGGACAGTCATAATATTTTACCAGATTTACTTTCTCTCCTGGCTAGTGACCATATGTTGGTTATTCAAAACGAAGCAATGCGAGACAACAAGGGTTCCCAGATGGACGAAAATATTAAGCCTAAGATTTAATAAATATTAAGTTTTAAGACTTAATATAATAAATATTTAATATGTCAACTGGGTGCAAAGTTAAGTAGGAATATAAAGAAATGCCATTGCAGACGAAGCTGCAAAACTTGCAACCAAGAAAAAAATTAAACATTTACATACCAGAATTTAGAATGGATTAGGCAAATAATTTAGAGATAGAGAAATGCAGAAGATTTGGTAACCGCAACACCGCAGCTGCAATATCAGGATCTGTGGGATGGTACAAGAATTTAACCAACAATTAATCACTTATTTTGAAGAAAGGAATCAATAGGAAAACGGGTAATACACCAGGCTTCAATTACTTAAATATAAGTACATGGTTTAGCCAAAGGTGACTTGAGCAGCACAAGCAGGCCAGAGGGGTAACAATACTTAAATCCACCCTACAAACGTGCTAGGTGACGAAAGGAATGTTTTAGTTTGTGAGTAAAGTGCGAGTTTCACGACTGTTACAAATTTAGCTTTACGGAATTCGCAAGGGAAAGTATTAGCCTAGTATTTCCCAAATTTGGACCTTGTGACAGTTATATGGAAGTAGGTTTCCGCTTAGAGCGGTGACACTGTCATACCCAAGATGCAACGAGATAAGTGATTGGCCACAGCCCCACACCTTCCTCTATTCTATAGGTGTCCCGAGATTGTCACGGACGAGCCGAGCAACGAGACAGCTCATAGGCTCTGTCACTGTTACCTCAGACCTGGACGAAGAAGGGTGCATGATTGAGTGCTTAAAGATTTTTGTAGAATTCCCTCTTTGTGCTGTAGAGTTAGGCTTCAAAGAGGAAACAATAGACCTCTGCATTACCTGAGTAGCCGATGACCTTTTGAAGAGGTATATATGATGAGAGGCTGTTCAGGTAAGACTAATGGAGGGCCTAGTGAGGGTTGCCTCAAAGCCTAATGAAGTGACCAAGGACTTCAGCCCCAAGTCCAAGAGTAAATGAGGACAGTGTAGGGTTACCCTGCAGGTCTTCAAGGCAGTCCCGACGAAGTGAGGGAGTCGGTAAGTTGGTGACTAGTGACATTTGCACAGGAAGTGCCAGTGGGAAATGGCCATTCAAGAGTTAGATGTAAAAAGAGTTAAAAGGTAAATGTATAATGGAACTTGTAAAGTGCAGTGACAGGAAACTTTATTCACTGATGCGGGAGGGCATTCATTAATGTAAGTTCTGTCGAGCCGAGAAACTATTGGCCAGGAGACAGGGTTAAATATTGGCCAACAAGTAGACTGGTTGTGTAGCTCTCGGCGCTAGTGTAGTTTATTAGTGTATGTGTAGCCACTTTCCAACAGCTACACGGGGGTGGGGGGGGGGGGAGTTGGCTAGTAGCGAGACGAGCATTTGCAACAGCCTACCTCTAAAAGTGGGTTCGGGAAGGTCCCCGGGAACGCGACCTGTGACACCTACGAGGAAGCCCAGTAGTAGAGAGCTCAACTGTGAAGCCAATGAATACCCACTGAGGCTAACAGATGTTGTGGTTTGAAGTGTGCACCCAACACCGGAGAACTGGTGAGGGAGTGACGTCATTAGAGAGAGCAGCTGAAGCAGTGCAGAGACGCGGGCCAGGAAAAACTCTTCGCCTCGGATCACAACTGGTTGATCAGGTATCCTTTGGAGGTGCTTATCAAGTTCTCTTGAACATTGCGAGGGGTCGGCTAGTTATGCCCCTTATGCGTAGTGGAAGCAGGTTGAAGTGTCTCGAGCCTCTGATGTTGAGAGTTGTCAGAGTACCTATTGCACCTCTGCTTCTCAACTGGGGTATTCTGTGCAGTCTGCCATGCCTTCTGGTCTCACGTGGTTTTATTTCTGTGTGCAGGTTTGGGATCAGCCCGCTAATATTTTCGGCGTGTAAATTATTGAGAGATGTTGATAGTTAAGTGACAAACTGGAACAGCAGGTGAGGATTAGTTACAAAATGAATAGTGATGTTGATGTGGCCATCGATACAGCACCACGTGCAGGTGCTTCATTTACCACTAGAACCCCGCGTAACAGTTCTAGTGAAGCCCGGTGTACTGACATCAATGCACCATTTAAGCTTTTTTTTTTACTAGACCACCAGGCTTAACTGTCCCAGCACCAACCACCACTGCGATTTATTCAGTTAATATTATGCGAGTTTTACTGAAATATTTAGCATATGAAACAAAATTGTATGCATGACAAGGCCTGTTCACTGCTCCTATCCAAGCAAAGAATGAGTGGGGAAAAAGTGAATGTAAAAGAGCTTGCCAGATATTTGCGACTGCTAGAGTTGATGGGATTTGTGAAGGTGCCAATAATGTCAATGTTTTGGCAACCTGGTAAAATGTTGCATGGAGCTTCTTTCAGTTTTTGTATTACTTCAAAGTGATGTGTAACGATTGCCAAGCATTTTCATACAACAATAATGTCATTCTCGAAGACAATACACACTCATTCCATTACTGTTCTAACTTCAATATCTGAGAAATTCAAAACCTATATTCCTCGGAAACATCTGTCTGGATGAAGGAACAATGACATTGTGGGACCGTCTATCTTCTAAAGATTTTAATCCAAATAAACCTACTAAGTATGGAGTAAGGCTGTACATACTGTGAATCAAAGACTGGTTAAATCTTTGATTTTGAAGTATGTGTAGGAATTGGGAAGACAACAATTCAAAGGGTTAAGAGTTTGCACCACTGAAGAGCAAAGGTTACCAGTTAAATATGGATAACTGCTATAACTCGTTTCAACTTGGAGATCAGATGCTAAACAAGGTGTATACACGAGGTACTCGCAGATTACAGCGTAATGCACACAAAGATCTTCAGCTAGAAGCAAAGAGGAAACATAGTATCTGAGAAAATCCATTGAATCCGTGATGAGGGATCGAACCTGGGCATGTGTGTAGGAACACCCACCACATAGGTTCGAACCCTCATCACAGCTCCTACAGATTTATCCATTGATGCAGTCACGTTTGTGTAACAACTGTGTATAGAATATTATGTTGAGGGTCCTTAAAACTGGTACGTTAATGAAGACTTTCAAGGTCAAGAAAAGCTAAGATCTTGTGGGATTTTCTAATCTTAAGAACGATGAATTCGTTGCTAGATTTAAGAGACTGGTTGGGAGGCATTGAGATATTATTTGGCTAATTTTCTGAGTATATACGTTGGCGTGGGGATCTGCAAAATTATAGGCCTAAGGTGTTAGCCAGGATTGTGAGTCTTCACATTACCATTGCCAAAAAAGTAACGTTATTCAAATTACCGTTACTTTCTAATTTTAAGCCTTCAATCACTGCATTTGCTTCATCTGTGACGGTTTTCCACAAGATTTTAAAGATTCTCTGTTTAAGCTGTCCTCGGACCAAGTCTGTTCCATCCATTGGTCGACCCCAAAGATGTATTCATCAATTTTAACATGCTGTTCATTCAAAATTGGGATTTTCTCTAATATAAATTAATTTTGTTATATATATTAGCAAACTGTGCATATTTAGTCGTTGGTTAGGTTTAGGTTCTGTGGGCGATTATTTGTACTACTTGGGTGAAACATTTGTTTGCCCGAAACGCTTTGGGTAATATTGGCTTCATAGATTGTGTAACTCCTGTTGCTACCATTTGTACATTACTACTTTGTTCTTTGAACACACTTTTAAATAAAATTGATTGTATTGCATCTGTCGCGTTGTGGTTCGAACAAGAATCATCAGTGAAGCACTTGTTAGTAGTGTTAAAATGCCATCAGGTGAATCATGTAATAAGTGTTTTTCATTCATAAACGGGGTTTGGCGGGTGCATGGAATGGACTTTGCCTTTTGTTATCGAGGACGGGCTGGCTTTTGCAGGCGATGAGTCACAATAACGTGGCTAAAGTATGTTGACCAGACCACACACTAGAAAGTGAAGTGACGACGACGTTTCGGTCCGTCCTGGACCATTCTCAAGTCGATTGTGATGAGGAAGATTGATTGATTGATAAAGATTAAGCCACCCAAGAGGTGGTACGGGCATGAATAGCCCATAAGTGGTACAATTTTTTTTCAGTAATTCTTTTCAGTATTCTGAGGTTGCATTTAATCGTAAAGCTGTTATCGCGGGGGAGGATACTGCTTCAGTCTTCATGAGGGTGTCCTGCTGCTGGACACCTTTGTTGACCAGGAGAGTAGCTCGAACTACCCTGATGGCTTTAGGGTAGCCACTGCAAGATTCAGGAACCCTTAAAGCTCTTCTAAGGTCGTTGGTTGCTTCACATTCCAGATGATAATGAAGTAATGGCTTTTCTGTGACAGTTTGGCTGAAGATGCACTCTGTCGGGGCTCATCAATCTCCCAGTTGCATCTGTAACCTAGACGTAGTCTATATAACCTAACTGCTATTTCCCTGTGGATTCCTTTTGGGATATTTAACCTTTCTAATTTGGTTGCCTGAAGATACCATGTTGCAGAGGGCGAACCTTCAGCCATTCTGGTGTAGGTAGGCTTTGTTGAGGTGAGTTTTTTGGTGATGTTTTTTATGTTCTCTAGGCTGGGTTGAATTGTTTTATGTATCACTGGATGACGAGTTGCCAATTTAGCAATTTCATCAGCTTTCTCATTTAATGGGATTCCAACATGGGATGGGATCCAGTTTAAGGTTATGTTGAGTCCTTTGCCTTTAGCGACTGCTCCAAGATACAAAATGGTGGTAACTATTTCCACGTTCTTTCCACTGTTTTTGTCCTATCATTTGAAATGATTGCATTTTGAGTGTTTTGTGCAATCACATATGCGAATGCCTGTTGTATGGCAAACAGCTCAGTTTGGGTTGATACTAGTCCTCCCAGTCTCCAGTATGCCTGTACGCTGGCCGTGCAAAGAGCAACGCCAGCAGTCTCATATTGTGTCAACCGATCCGTCTGTGAAGATGTGGGTGGCTCCTGCTGCTGCAATGCTATACATTTGCTCTTCTATTATGTGCCTTAGGATTGTCGGATCATAGGCAGCCTTTTTCATTGGGAGACTTTCTATTACTATTTTGAAAGTAGGCATAGTAATTTTTAATCGACATAGCTCAGTCGATTAAGGCAGCGTCTGGGATGCTCTCGGACGTAGGTTCGAATCCTCGTCACGGCCCTTGTGGATTTGTTCATCTCCCTTTAACCTGTTACGTAGCAGTAAAATAGGTACCTGGGTGTTAGTCAGCTGTCACGGGCTGCTTCCTGGGGGTGGAGGCCTGGTCGAGGACCGGGCCGCGGGGACACTAAAGCCCCGAAATCATCTTAAGATAGGCTCTTCCCACGGTGCGGAAGGAGTGTAATTTGGGTGTGGTTGATCACCCTCTACCAAGAATCATGCTTTTTAAATGTAGTCTGTTCAGGACTTTTCCTGCTCTTGCAGCCCAAGAGTTTACATTGTTTTGGCCTAGTCTAACCACCAAGGCCTGCCGTACTGGGATTGAATCAGAAGAAATAATTATCTTACTGATAATTGTAGCTGTCCTTTGTGATATTCTTTCTTGTAGAGAGGGCAAACCCGTCTCCAGTCTAAGAGTTTCAAGCCTGGTCCACATGGGGACTCCCAGTGTGGCTCTCATAGCATTGTTTTGGGCAACTTCAAGCTTTTTCCACTGTTGGTGTGATAGATTTGTGAGTGCAGGTGCGGCATAATCGATCACTGATCTGACTGCCTGTACATAGTATGTGCGAATGACTTGAAGATTGGCTCCTCCAGAGAGGGAGGTTAGTGACCTCAGCATTAAAATTCATGTGTCCAGGATTATTCCTAGATACTGATAGGTGTCGACCCATTCAATTGGTTGACCCTGTACTGTGAGTTGGATGTTAGGCTTCGCTATTTTTATGGGCATGGCTTTTGACTTTGAGAGGTTGAGTTTGATCCCAATCTGTTTTGCCTCTTTACTGATGCAGTCTAAGCATTTGGGTGCAAGGCGCGCCGCATCCCTTCCTTTTATGATGATGACAAAGTCGTCCACGTAGTTTAGCAGCCTGCAGTGATGTGGAAGTTTCAACCTCATTATTCTTTCCATTAAACAGTTGAAGAGAAGGGGGCTGAGAATGCCTCCTTTTGGTGTACCATTTTCATGTCTTTTGTACTCGGAGACTGTGCCATGAAGTTTTACTCTTGCTTCTCTGTTTATGAGACAGTTTTTGGTCCAGGAGAGCAGGGGTCCTCTGACCTCTTTGTCAATGAGGCAGCAGAGAACAGCTGGGGCGCTAGCCAGTTCAAAGGCTTTTTCGAGGTCCAGGAATATCAGTATTCCTGGACTGTCATTCAAGTGGGCTAACAGAGTTGTAATACATTCCACTGTGCCAACCCCTCTTCTATAGGCATACATATCATGGTGCAGTTTAGGCATTTTCAACTCCAGTCTGTTGAGTGCCATTCTGTCAGCCGTCTTGGCTGCACAGCTTTGGAGAGATGGGCCTGGGATTAGCTGGATCTTTGGGTTTTGGGATCGGCACTATGTCTGCTCTATTCCAAGCTGTAGGTCTAGTTTGAGAAGTCCAGGCTAAATTAATTAACCTTAGGTATGCAGAGTCTCCCTCTAGGCCGAAGTTTCTAATAATTTATAGGTTATTTTGTCGGCTCCAGGGGATGTATCCTTGGAGTTTTTCTTAGCCCGATTGAGCTCATCCAGTGTGAAGGGGGCATTAGTGTCAGAGACTTCTTCACATGCTGTAAGGATTCTGTGCCACATTTCTTCCTCTAGTCCGGTCTGTACTGCTAATACATCTGGTGGAAGTTGATTGCTGGCTGCTCTCTCTGCAAACCTGGTTGCCAGTACTTCGGCTTCCTGTTGAGGATCCTTGGGGTGTGGGGCTTTAGGTGTTTTATTCCCTTTGGCCCGGTGAATTTGCTGCCACATCTCTCCGAGAGAGGTGTTCATTCAGGTGTGAACACCATTCCAGCCACTTTTGTTCTTTTAATAGTCTGGTCTCGGATTGCGAAAGGGATCTGGGAGTTATGATTAGTAAGAATTTAAAACAAAAGGATCAATGCATAAATGTTCGTAATAAAGCAAATCGGACACTTGGATTTATTAATCGCAGCGTTTTTAACAAGACACCTGGTGTGGTTCTCAAGCTATATCTTGCTCTAGTTAGGCCCCATTTAGATTATGCAGTTCAGTTTTGGTCGCCATACTATAGAATGGATATAAATTCACTTGAATGTGTCCAGCGTAGGATGACTACCTTGAGGCTACCTTGAGGTGCTTCCGGGGCTTAGTGTCCCCGCGGCCCGGTCGTCGACCAGGCCTCCTGGTTGCTGGACTGATCAACCAGGCTGTTAGACGCGGCTGCTCGCAGCCTGACGTATGAGTCACAGCCTGGTTGATCAGGTATCCTTTGGAGGTGCTTATCCAGTTCTCTCTTGAACACTGTGAGGGGTTTGCCAGTTATGCCCCTTATGTGTAGTAAGACTAAGTTAATTCCCCAAATTAGAAATCCTTCATATGAAGAAAGATTAACAAAGCTTAAGTTGCATTCACTGGAAAGGCGAAGAGTTAGGGGTGACATGATAGAGGTTTACAAGTGGGTGAATGGACATAACAAAGTGGATATTAATAGGGTATTAAAAGTATCAACACAAGACAGAACACGTAACAATGGGTATAAAAAGGATAAGTTTAGATTTAGGAAAGACTTGGGTAAATACTGGTTCAGTAACAGGGTTGTTGATTTGTGGAACCAATTGCCGCGTAACATTGTGGAGGTGGGGTCTCTTGATTGTTTCAAGCGCGGGTTGGACAAGTATGAGTGGGATTGGGTGGTTATAAATAGGAGCTGCCTCGTATGGGCCAATAGGCCTTCTGCCGTTGCCTTTGTTCTTATGTCTCTCGATGTACATGTTCCTTGACCTCACAAAGTAAGGTCCTGTTGTGGTCACTCGGCTGCTTTTTGTATAGCTTTCTTGTTTTGTTGAGCCTATGGTTGAGTTCTTTGACACGTTCGCAATAGTATCAATGATCTTTATGGAGTCTGGTGGACTTTTTTCAGTGGGATTGAGTGGTTGGCTGCACTTTGAATCGCTTTGACAAATTCTTGTTCTGCCTGATTGATGTCTTCGGGAAGATCATAGTTTCTATGCCACTCTGAAACGAGGTTTTGAAAACGGTCCCAGTTTGCTAAAGCAAAGTTCCAGGCTTCAGATGGAGGCGGAGGTGGGGTGGGTAGGTCTAACTTAAGATCAATTTGGACCCCGTAGTGGTCGCTTGTGAGTGTGGGCTCAACTGACTGTTACCACCCTTGAGACTAAATAAGGTTCTTCTCCCCGCAGTGCAATAAAAAAGATAATAAATCGGCCTTGCCAACAACTGTCTAGGGGTAAATATACATCACTGCATAAAATGGGGAACAATATATTTATGCTAAGGGGGACAATCATAACAATATTAAATGTATAATAGCCAGAAATATTCTTCAGCATGCAATATCATAGAATGAAATTAATTATTGAGACATGAGCAATATCACCAGAACATGGATTAATCAATAGTAACACTCATATCATCTAACCAGATAATTAACATTTATATGGGCTAAAATAACAGTGACCAATGACTTAAACATGACTCCTCTCGATAACAGCTGCCACGCTTCTGCCCACGCCTTGGTCCGCAGGCCAAGCGTCTACCAAAAAATCAACTAAACGTCCACACACAAACATTGTGGAAATTCTAATAATAAAACGCAGCACTAATATTCAAAACTTTGTTAAACTAAAGAGTTAGTAAACACTGGTACAACATTCCATACAATAATACGGAAACCAAATATGAGAATAAATCAAGGTAAAACTATAAACACTCGATTGACAACAATGTTCCAACACTGGCCATATCCAAATATGGTCAACCGCCCAAACGGAGAAACTACATGAGAAATTAACACCAAAAGCCTCACACAATATAAGGTAACTCAGGCACATTACAGCATGCTATAATATATATATATATATATATATATATATATATATATATATATATATATATATATATATATATATATATATATATATATATATATATATATATATATATATATATATATATATATATGTCTGTCGTACCTAGTAGCCAGAACGCACTTCTCAGCCTACTATGCAAGGCCCAATTTGCCTAATAAGCCAAGTTTTCGTTAATTAATTGTTTTTCGATTACCTAACCTACCTAACCTAACCTAACCTACCTTTTTCGGCTACCTAACCTAACCTAACATATAAAGATTGGTTAGGTTAGGTTAGGTAGGGTTGGTTAGGTTCGGTCATATATCTACGTTAATTTTAACTCCAATAAAAAAAAATTGACCTCATACATAATGAAATGGGTAGCTTTATCATTTCATAAGCAAAAAAATTAGAGAAAATATATTAATTCAGGAAAACTTGGCTTATTAGGCAAATCGGGCATTGCATAGTAGGCTGAGAAGTGCGTTCTGGCTACTAGGTACGACATATATATATATATATATATATATATATATATATATATATATATATATATATATATCTCATACAAAATCTTATATCATACAACTGGATGCTATATTAAAGAACAAGACAATAACGTAATATGAGAATCAAGAGTAATGGCAGAATCCTAGTGAGATTCGTAACACTGACCATGTTGCTGCATCTCTTAGGGAGGCTGAAACAAAGGTTAGGTCTAATCTGCCTCCTTGGATGTGGGTAGGTTCATTCTTGTTTAGGATTTGTATTTCTGGAAGCTGGTCTAGTAGATGTGCAATGTGAATGCCGGCTTCATTTGTTGTTAGAGCCCAGTGCCAATCGATGATGGGCATTAAAATCTCCACAAATGATTGTGTTTGTTGTTGTCGCGTGTCCATTTAACACAGAGATCCATTTTGGCATGTGGAGACCTGAACACATTAAACACTTCATGTTTGTCGTGTCTTAGCTCAATGGTTACTCCCATTACCTCTGTCCCTGCTCCACAATCGGGTGGGCTGGTTATGGACTTGGAGATCAGGTCACATTTTACATAGATTGCACATCCCCTGGATTGCCCATTGATCCATGGAAGGAAGAAGCCTCGATAGCCTGAGATTTTAGGTTCTAATCCGGCTCGAAGCAAGCTCTCCTGTAGTATCAGGACGTCTATACCCTTGGTTGCTGCTATGCATTGCAAGTGTTGCAATTTAGTGCGCATTCCATTGCAGGATTTTTAGACCTCTAGGTTCTTGGAATTTGCTGATAATTCCGTGGTATCCATGGAGTCTGATGAACACACCATGGAAGTTGCAATTGGTGTATAGGTTCTTAGTGGACCTGAAATTGACTCATCAATGTCGCTTTCCGACGAGCTGGACTCTGTTTTTTAGGGGGGGTGTCTCCTGCCCTGCTGTCTTGAAGGTGAGGATATTACATTTTCAAATTTCTTGAGCTTGTGCTCAATTGTCTTCAGAGTCTCTGTGGTTTGCTTGATTCCATGTGATGACAGCAGACTTTCGATCAACTCGGTGACCAAAGGTTTGAGCATTGGCCAGAGAGCGTCCAGTTCTGTGGGAGTACTATTTAATGCTGTGCAGGTTTGGGGCCTAGTAGCTTTTAGACCTTTCTCAGTGGTAACTTTGACACTGGAATTGTTACTCCTATTGGCCCCAGTGTGCTTACTGGATGAAATGGGACGGCGACTGCTTTGAGCATGATTCTTGTCCTCCATCTTTCTTTTTGTCCTGTACAGAGGTCTTCACACCCTTCACCATGGCCAATGGTGAAGGGCCGTGTGCCCCCTCTTCCTGAATGGGTAGACCCCACGCGGTTTTATAAGAATCAAATAAGACTGCTCAGCCTTAAAGAAGCTTAATTTTAAGAAGCGCCTTCATACATTACTTTCCAACACACAATGGTGGTTCATTGGTTTAAGAGGCGAGAACACATGGCTTCTCTGCAAGATATGGAATTACATGCGGAATTTGGCAAATGAGTCACACGTTGTTAAAACATGTTTTATTTCATAATAATATTATATAAATAGTTTATATCTCTCTAAATAAAAATGGAAATGATCGTTTGTTCAAAATCGCTAATCTCCGAAAGTTCTTCACCGATTGCTTTGAAATTCTGACACACGTTCCATTCGAATATGCACATGTTTTTATATACCTACGACATAGATGCCACACCTGTGACAGATAAAATGTGTTTTTTCTCAAAAACAATGCCATCTGTTGAACGTAATAGCATCACATTTGCAATACTAAATTTAATTTTCATAGATTTCGATTTATTTTAATTTGTACTGAATTAGTTTGTGTGACATTGTGTTGGAATTGAGCTGTTGTTTACCGTACCGTTCATTTCGTGTGTAAGTATAGATGCCACACCTGTGACAGGTAATTTTTTTTTAAGTGCCATCTGTTGCACGAAAGAGCCATCCACACTATGCTATATATATTACGATTCCATTTCATTGTTTCCGATTGCAATGATAAATTGAATTTTCAAAGATTGTTTTATTTTAATTTTGATTTAATTATTTTGTGACATTGCATTGGAATTTAGCTGTTTTTTTTTTACCCTACCATTCATTTTGTGTGTAAGTATAGATGCCACACCTGTAATAGGTAAAAATATGTGTGTTTTTTTTTAAACAGCGCCATCTGTTGCACATAAGGGCAACTCGAGCTATACTAAATGTTACGATTCTATTCCAATGTTTCCAATTTCATTGATAAATTGAGTTTTCATTACTTTAGAATTGTTTTCATTTTGATTTAATTATTTTGTGACATTGCGATGGAATTGAGCTTTGTTGTTTACCATACCGTTCATTTAATGTGTAGTTTATTTTTTTAATTTAAATTTTTTCAATGCATTTTGAATTTTTTCTTATATCAGTGATGAGAACATCAGATCATTTGATGTTCCCAATTTTCTGATGAACATCAGATCATATGGGAATGCATCGGACGAGGGAGTTGGGAATGGTGAGGGGGACGAGGGGATGGGAGTGGGGGATAGTACTGAGGACGACGGGACAGGGGGAGAGGGTAATGGTGGGGAAAACGAGGGGACGGAGGAGCTGGGGATGGTGGGGACGAGGGGACAGAGAAATGGAGAATGGTGGGAAGGTCAAGAGGAGGGGACAGGAGAGTAAGGGATGGTGTGGAGGACAAGGAAATAGGGGAGGGGGAAATGATAGGGAGGACGAGGGGACAGGGGAGTAGGAGATGGTGGAGAGGTCGAGGAGATGAAAGAGGCAGAATAGTGGGGAGGACTGGGAGACGGGGGAAAGGTTACTGTAGCTCGGCAACACACATGCATTGCTGAGCCACAGCAACGCGTGGCAGGGTACAGCTAGTTAAACTATAAAATTACAACTTGGAATATCTGAGATTTCTATTTTTAGGGTTTTTAATATATTTAGACATGAATTCGAGTAATTCTCAGGGATTGTGCGAGCGGCCTCGAACGCCTGAAGCATCTAGATGTGACACCAGCTACATTGACATTTCACGTGTAAGGTGTTCATTATTGTCGTAAAGTTGACGAACATTATTTGTTAGTGTTTGAGTGTGTCAGGCCGGGGCACTACATCCTTGAGCTTCACTATATATCCCAATTCTCCATCACTTAAGAAGTCTGGGATATCAACAGTGATGTCATTGATTGAACGTTTGTGTCTGGCTGTCAAATATTTTGCCTCGAAGTTGAGCATCATGAGGGAGTCGCCTTCCTCCATGATCACTGATGGTATGTCAAGTCATGTCATGGGTTAACTTAATGTGTTAACGAACGTTTCTGATGAACGTTTTGCTTTAAGCATGTTGAGCATCTGGATGGGGTCGGCATCCTTCACGACCTCTGGTGGTACATCTAGCAAGTTGGACAGCGCAGGCAGAAATTCTTTCTTCACTTTTAAATGTTCCGGAAATAGATTTTGAGTTCTAAAGGCAAACTGAGATTTCGTTTAATTATTCTGTGCTCTTTCCTAGAAGGTTTCCTTGGGCATAAACGAATTCCAGTTAACACTTTCTTCGGGATCCCGAGGCTCATGTTTTCCATAGATGTAAGCCTTCATAACTGCAGTCGCCATCACTACACAAATGCAGTATAATCTCCACATTTTTCCAGTAGTAAAGTGATGCACTCGAACTCTGTCGATGATTTACTGATCTAGCTGCACTGCTCTAAATAACAAAGCGTCGCTTCCATTAATATCCGAAGGTGGAAAATGGTCAGAAGGGTAGTTGAAGACTTGGGGACAGTAGGTCCTATGGTGACCAAATGGATCAATTGATTGATAAAGATTAAGCCACCCAAAAGGTGGCGCGGGCATGAACAGCCCGAAAGTACAGGCTCTTTGGAACCATTACCAGTAGCTGCAACTGGAGATCTGTAAATGGGGGGGTGTGTGTTTTTTTTTTTTTGGTGGGGAGGGGGCGGCGGTCACGGAGGTCAAGTAATACCATTTATAGAGCTGGCGAGTTAATGAAGGCCTCTAGGTCTTCTGTGTTTATATAGTCTTGCTGCTAGTTGACATGGCAGTGTTGTCATTGGAGTTCGGTGATGTGGCCTCCATGAGATGATCTTGCACGTACTAGGGGAAGTGTCGTGGCAATGGAGCTCTTAATGAAATTTCCTCGTCTGAGGAGTCCGTAGCGTAGTTCGTGGTTGGTGGTTTTGGTCTCGTAGCATGAGGTTAAGGTTGGCTCTGAAGTCGACGAGTTGTGATAGAAGCTGGTTCGGTAACGTCGGTGGTGTTTGTGGTCGGAGAGAGCACGTCTGCGAGTGTTTCTGCGGAGATGGTGTTGGAGGAAGCTTTTGGGGCTGGATTGAAAGATGCTGCTGTTTTTGCAGCCTTGGTCTTTAGTGGAGCTGACGTCTGAGTTGATATCGACCTAGCAGTCGACCTTGTAGAAATCCCGGGTGTGATAGGGGAGGTTGGGAGACTTGCATCAGGGGCTATGATGGGGTCCAGGCCATTGTCTAGGTACAGCACATTTAGTTCTCTGATGAAACGGTGGTTGTTGGTCCGCATTGGCATATGGTACTGCCTGTAGAGGCTGGCTTGACTGGTAGGAGAAACCACTGTTTGGTAAGATTGGGAATCTTCTGGTTGGTTGGCAAGAGCTGAGGTGTTGTTATAGCATCAGGGGCTCTGGTGGCGGGGTTGAGAAGGCTGGATTTCTTAGTTTCAACCTGGGCCTTGATTTTTTCCTGTCTGCCGGGAAAGCGGTGTGAAATTGCAGGTTAATTGCCGTTTCAGAGAAGGCAGAGATGGGTTGTCGATTTACAGAATCCAGTGGTTGGTCCGGCTGATAAAGGACTATTCGGTCGGCGATGTACTGATGTGGGAAAAGACGAAATGGTGCACTTTGCTAAGTGTGCAATAATTTTTTTTCCACACAAGAGAACAATATTCTCACTTTCTTGACAAAGGCCGATGGGTGTAATCAGACGGCTTCTTTTAAGATCATTAAAGACGTTGCTTTTGGTGAAAGTATGGCCGTCCATGGGACGAGTCCTGACTTTTAAGGCATTTGTGGAGCATAGTTGTTGGTAAAACCCCCTCAACGGGTCGTATTGGCAATGGATGTCTTGTGAAGTTAGTCAGGAATTGCTGGTGTGCGTGTGTGTGTGTGTGTGTGTGTGTGTGTGTGTGTGTGTGTGTGTGGTGGACCAAATGAATTAATTGATGAATATTAAGCTACCCAAGAGATGGCACGGAGCATGAATAACCCGTAAATGATTGATTTTTTGTTTAGTAAAAGTATTGTGTGCCTGAGTTCGCCTTTAATAGTCAGGCTGCTATCGCAGGGGAGGATACTGTTTGACAGTATTTGAAGGTGTCCAGCTGCTGAGCACCTTTTTTGACCAGAAGAGTGGCAGTGTTGATGGCTTCAGGGTGGTTACTGCAAGATTCAGGGACTCTTAAAGCTCTAATAAGGTCGTTGGCTGCTTCACATTCCTGTCGTTGGCTGCTTCACATTCCTGGAGATAGTGAAGTAGTGGCTTTTCTGTGATTGTTTGGCAAAAGATGCATTCCCTCAGTCTGGGTCAACCAATCTCCCAGTTGCATCTGTAACCTAGACATATTCTATATAACCGAACTGCTTTTTTCCCTGAAGATTCCTTTTGGGGTATTTAACCGTTTTAACTTGGTGGCCTGAAGATGCCATATTGCAGAGGGCGAACCTTCTGCTACTCGGTTGTTGAGGGGCTTTGTTGAGGTGCGAGTGTTTTTAGGTGATGGTGGTTTTTTTATGTATTCTAGGTAGGGTTGGATTGTTTTATTAATCTCTCGATAACTAGTTGCCAATTTAGCAATTTCATCGCCTTTCTCATTTAATGGGATTCCAACATGGGATGGGATCCAGTTTAGGGTTATGTTGTCTTTTTTCCTTTAGCTACTGCTCCAAGATACAAAATGGTGGTTATTATTTCCACGTTGTCTTTCTACCACGTTTTTTCCTAATATATGAAGTGCAGCTTTTGAGTCTACATGATTACAGTGTTTTGTGCAATCACACATGCGTATGCCTTTTGTATGGCAAACAGTTCAGTTTGGGTTAAAGATACTGGTCCTTCCAGTCTCCAATAGGCCTGTTCGCTGACCATGCAAAAAACAGCACCATCACTCTCATATTGTGTCAACCGATCCGTTTGTGAAGACGTGAGTGGCTACTGCTATGCTGCTCATTTGATTTTCTATGATGCGCCTTAGATCATAGGCACCTTTTTTCATTGGAAAACTTTTTTCCCGTAAGACATTATAGGTTCTATTACTATTTTGAAGGTAGGCTACATGGAGACTGATAGCTGAGAGGACAGCGCTTCGGATTCGTATTCCTGAGGTTCCATTTTCGATCCCTGGTGGAGGTGGAAACAAATGGGCAGTTTCTTTTACCCTGATGCAACTGTTAGCTAGCAGTAAATAGGTTCCTGGGAGTTACAGCTGCTACGGGCTGTTTCCTGGGGGTGTGTAACAAAAAGGATGCCCGGTCGAGAACCGGGCCGCAGGGATGCCAAGCCCCGAAATCATCTCAAGATATAACCTCAAGGTAAGGCTTCTCCCAAGATGGGCATCAAGTGAAGTTTGGGTGTAGGTGATCACCTCCCCTATCAAGTATCGTGGTTTTTAATTGTCGTTTAGAAATATTCCCGCTCTGGCAGCCCAAGAGTTTTCATTGTTTTGTCGAAGTCCAACCACCAAGGCCTGTCTTGCTGGGACTGGATCAAGGAATTAAATTATCATGCAGCTGTTTAATCGCAGCTGTTCTTTGATATTTTCTTTCTCGAAGAGAGGGCAAATCTAGTTTCCAGTCATAGTTTCAAGCCTGGTCGACATAGGGGGCTCCCAGGGCAGCTCTAATAGCATTGTTTTTGGCTACTTGAAGCTTTTTCCACTGTTTTGATTAGATTGAGTGCAGATGCGGCATAGTCGATCAGTGACCTGATTTCCTGTACATAGTATGTGCGAAAGACTTGCAGATTGGCTTCTCCAGAGAGGGAGGTTAGCGACCTGAGGATTGCCGTCCGGGCCGCAGTGTTCTCTCAAGTAGACCTCAGCATTAAAATTTGTGTCCAGGATTATTCCTAGATACTGATAAGTGTCCACCCATTCAATTCGTTGACCCTGTACCGAGAGTGGGATGTTGGGCGTCAGTATTTTTATGGGCATGGCTTTTGTCTTGGTAGGGTTGAGGTTTGATACCAATCTGCTTTACGTTTTCATTGATGTAGTCTAAGCATTTGGGTGCAAGGCACGCCGCATCCCTTCCGTTATGATAGCAAAGTCGTCTGTCATAATTTAGCAGCCTGCAGTGTTGTAGGAGTTTCAGCCTCATTATTCTTTGCATTAAACAGTTGAAAAGAAAGGTGCTGAGAATGCATCCTTGCGGTGTACCATATTGCATTTTCGTGAGTCTCTGAATACAAATTTCACTCTTGCTTCTCTGAGACAGTTTTTGGTCCAGGAGTAGAAGGTTGCCTTGACCTCTTTGTTGCTGAGACGGCAGAGAATAGCTGGGGCGCGAGCCAAGTTCAAAGGCTTTCTCGAGGTCCAGGAATATCAGCATTCCTGGTGTATCATTCTAGTGGGCTAACAGTTAGTAGTAAATGTCCCCTGTGCCAACTTTTCAACCCGTTCCCTCATCTCGCAAATTTAATAGTCAGATATTGACTTATTAGTTGCGTACATAGGTGACATACTAAACATATTAGTTTCCCTTTGAAAAGCTTCATAGAAAACACCGACCTTACCTAACCTACTAGTATGTTAAAATAAGCATCTTATAGCGGTCGTAATTACAATTGTTACTTAACCTATTATAGGTATTATAAGGAAGCTTTTCACGGGAAACTAGTATGTTAGTATGTCACCTATGCACTATTTAATAAGTTCAATATTGAATTATTAAATTTGCGAGAACGGGTTGCAACTTTTATAGGTCATACATGTCCTGGTGCGTGTTTCAAGGACATGGTTTAGGCATGTTCCAATTATAGTCTGTTTTATAGGCATCTGTTGCGAGCAATTCTGTCAGCCGTCTTGGCTGCAAAGGTTTGGAGTGAGAGAGAAGGGCCTTGGATTAGCTGGATCTTTGGGTTTTGTGATCGGCACTGTCTGCCCTATTCAAAGCTGTAGGTTTAGTTTTAGAAGTCCAGGCTGAATTAATTAACCTAAGGTATGCAGCATTTCCCTCTTGGCCGAGGTATTTAATTATATTATAGGTTGTCTCCAGGGGGGGATGAATGTTCGTAGTTTTTCTTAGCCTTAGTGTTTCTTCTCAGTTAGCCCCACTGAGCTCATCCAGTGTGAAAGGGGTATTAGTATCAGACTTCTGCACATGCTGTACGGATTCTGTCGCCTTTCGTCGTCTAATTCTGTCTGCACTGCTAGTTCAACTGATGGAAGCTGGTTACTGGCTGCTCTTTCAGCAAATTTGGTGCCTAGTACCAAGAGGTGAAGATGCGAACAAGATGGAATGGTCCCCAAGCGCACATGCAATAGAAAACTCCAATCCCCATAAGCGACTCGAACCTATGCAGCCAGAGGCACAGAGGAACTATGCAACTGGCGAACACAGTACCTTAACCACTCGACCATCCGGGACCGTACAAAAGACGATGGTAGCCTTGGCTATTTAGCCCACCGTCCCGACGGCACTTAGTGGTGAACTTGGGCATAATTATTTTATCAAATCACCTCATTCTCGTGGGGCCACGTGATCAACATAATGAAGTGATTTGATGAAATAACTATGACCAAGCTCACCACCAAGTGGTGAAGATTTGTTCAGTAGACCAGACCGGATTTGTGTTGGGAAGTTACATCAACAATGTTGACACTCAAGTCTCTCAGAACTGTAGAGGGGTACAGCCCGAAATATGGTGTTAATATTAGAATAGCAAAAATGATGTATTTAGCATATATAAGATCTCTGATAGACTATCATGCACCAGCTTTGGTCCTGCAAAATGGCAAAAGTATTGATAGACTGGAAAAAATGCAAAATGAAGCACTCGGAATTATACTTGGCTATCCTATAACTACCAAAGTTCTCAACATGCGGAAATAATAATATACTTCGCATTATATATAGAATATTTGAAATTAATCATATAATGGGACTAAAGCTTCCGTGTGATAACAAACATTGTGTCAGTTGCACTGTTAAAACACATACGAAATGGAACTAGAGATTCTAAAGTGATTCAAAGAACAGCCACTTATATTTAAATGATGGGACTGCACGATGTATATACAGATGAAAGAGTACAGCACTTCCTTCCACCCTGGCAGATAATATTTTGACATCCTGACCCCTGCATACCCCACCTAGAAACTAATCACAAACACTCGTGCTCAGCTTGCTGCTAAATTAAGCACCATAGAACACATTCACAATATACAAGCTGAAAACAACATAGCACAGACTATATACACTGACGGATCACTCAATACAGCTACAGGGAGGGCAGGGAGTGCTGTTATTGCTCATCAGCCCGATGGCAGCACAATTCAAAGGAATATCCGAATTAGTAACTGGGCATCCTTGCATCCACAATGCAAGCTGAGTTGGTAGCAATGCTGGTAGCACTCGAAATTATTGACAACACTGAAGTAGACACCTTAATTATTTCAGACTCCCTTCTTCACTACGAGCAATAAACAGTTTGCAATAAAGTAATAACGTGCTTGTCTTGGAAGCTAGACGTAGATATATAAGAATACTTAGCAAGAGGGTAAAAATAAAAATGTTGTGGATTCCTTCTCACATTGGCCTGCAGGAACATAACAAAGTTGACGCCCTTGCTAATTCTGCAGTAAATAAAGACAATATTGAACGGAATCTTGAATTATCAAATAGGTCCCTTAAAAGTGTCATTAGACGAGAACTCCTAGATGGATTTGAAGTAGAACAGTGCAAACTGGAACTAGCAGGTCCATTGTTCATCACAATGAAATGTGTGAAGTAAAACATGTGTATGGGGCAAGTAACAAAGTCAGTAGACTAACAGATGTTGTCACAGCTCGTATAGGACTTGGCTAAAAGTATCTCTGGCAGTTCGGCTTGCATAGGGATCTAGATGAAGTAAAGTGTAAAGTGTGTGGACAAAGACAGGGACACACACTCAAACACTATATCTTGGATTGTAGTAAAATTGAGCCATTTAGAGATAAATCTAAGCTCACTCTGTATGATATGGCAACCTATCTTATTACCGTGGATAAACTACCTGAAATCCTTGCACTGTATCCACATTTCTCTTCCAGTATGAGATTCAGAAACAAGTAGTATATTGTGAGGACTAATAATAAACAGAAGCTCCCCTATGACTGTAATATCCCCATTGGTATCCCCATAATACAAACTGTTATGTATTAGCGATAAGACCTACCATTAATGTATAATGACTTACTGTAAATATATAGCTCTTCAAATAGCACTTTCTGCGTAACTAGCTGACATTGTAACTATAAGGTGTGAAAGGATAGATGAAATTGTTTATGTAATGCTTTCTTGCGCTACCGCTTACAGGATGAGTATGGGGTGCACCCATACCCATACTATGATAGGGTGCACCCCATATCATAGTATGGGGTGCACAATAAACTAGCAGCCTTCGGCGGCTAGTTCGTGACAAGGCGGCGACAATCAAAACTTCATATTTTGTATTTTGATAAGCAATCGCATAAAACTGCTTATTGTATCAAATAACTATCAGAATTGTGATGAGGAAAGGGGGGGGGGGGTGGTAGGGGAAATTCATATTTGTCTGATCTCATGCTTGTAACTCCACAAAAAGGTTTTGATTTTAAAACTTTATGCACAATATTAACTGACTGTTTAGTTCGACAGTAATAGTTTGAGTATCCTTGTCCAGGTAGGTAATCCAAGGCAGAGTTCAGGTGGGGGGGGGGTGTAATGGGGGGGGCAAAGGCAATGCTAAACTTTCAAGCATTGAAATTGAAATTTAAATAAGTTTATTGAGGTAAAATACACACAAAGGGATGAGGTAGCTCAAGCTATTCTCACCCCGTTCAGTACAACGTGTTAATACATACATAGACACACATCACAAACAATAAACATATTACCAAACATTCTGAGAGATAAACATATACATTTCCTCCTTCACAAGTAGTATGTTATCAGGACGTACACACAAATACTTTTATGACCTAGGTATACTGTATAGACAATTTGCAAGAGACACTGCAGATAATTCAACAAAATACTACAAGTCTTGGTGCAAAATTCTTATCTCTCAAGAATATCATCAACCTTTCCGTTGTGACACACATCCAGGCTATTTGTTCAGGAACAGTCCTTTATCTCAGTGTTTCTATATACATTAATCAACGGACAATCAAGAACATAATGGGCCAGGGTGTGAGACCTTAACATACCACATAGTTTACACCTCGTGTCATTATCATAAACATCTATCCCATATTCCCAGTAATATTTGTACCCAAGCCTGAGCCGCATGTACACAGTCACTCCAAGCATTTCTCCTTTTACCATAAGTGAAATGGGTGTTTTGACTCGCATACATGTAGTGTTGCATGGTTTTGACTTCTCTCATACATTATCTCTCTCCTCTCCACTTCTGCCTGTGCCTGAATATTTCTGATTTTGCTTCTTATTTGTCTCATTGTGAATTCACATTCAATGTCACTTGTGGTTTTGATGTGGCACGTTTGGCCAAGTCATCCGCCACCTCGTTGAGCTCTATTCCAACATGAGATGGAATCCACATGAATTTCACACTATAACCTTTCAGCTGTATCTCGGTTATTCTTCTCTTACAGTCCTCAACTATAGACATGAAGACTGGGTTTCGACTGTTTTAAGGACTCCAGTGCTCCTCAGCTATCGACAAATACAAAAACATTTTTGTCAGTCATGAAGTACTTTCTCCAAACACGCCAGAATGGCCTGCAGTTTAGCTTGTGTGGATGATATATATAATTATTAAGTCGGAGTTCAATTATCCTGTCCACAGTCCCCAAACTCCATATATTCCCTTATTAGGGACACCACACCCTGCCCTGCCATCCTCCGCCACCGACCCGTCGCAATATACATGTACACTGTTGCCTCTTGGTAACCGAGATATATGCTTCCATACAAACACCGTAATTGTCCCGGTTCATGATGAATCTTTTTCACCTTGAAGGGTACAATTTCGACGTCTATTTTCTGTACTTTCCAGGGAGCAGACATATTACACTGTCGAGAGGGTTTACAGCAGTCAAGTACGTCGTATTCCCTGAGGTCATGAGCTAATCCCCTCGTGTAGCGTGTCTCCCTCAGTTTCCTGGAAGTGTGTACGTCACTCAAGCAGGTCTGAACGCTCTCAAACAGCTTATTCCTTCCTTTTCTCCGCATGAAACGAATAGATACTCTAGTGTTAATGTCACGGACTATCACACACACACTGTAAATTTAATTCCATTCTCATTATTTCAATCATTGCATTTCTTTGACCTCCAAGAATAATCCTCATAGCCTCGTTCTGTATCAGCTCTATTTTTTTGAATTCTGCCTTGGCCTGTGTAAGACAATACGGGTGCTGCGTAGTCTATCAGGGACCGAACAGTGCTTATGGATAACATCCGCAAGATAGGTACCCCCAACACCTTTACCAGAAAAAGCCAGTGCTTTCAGAGGATGCAAGACGGGCTTTACATAAGGTGCTGATATGAATTTATTTCAGCATTTTTACTCATGTGTATCCAACATAATTGCCCAGATACTTGTACTTCTGAACACGGCTCGGTTCCACACCATTTAGAGTAAGTGTTATATTTCTTCGTTTCCTATACTCGTATTTGGTTTTATCTGCATTTATAACTAAGCCTAACTTGTGACAGGTTGTACCAAGTATGTTAAGAGCAGTTGGAATTTGTTCCCAGAAGTGCCTTGTATAAGACTGTTCATCAGCATATATGATCGTCGTGACCCCTGGAGGATACATCTCCTGATGCTAATCTGTTCATTAATACATTGAATAAGGTGGGACTTAATACTCCCCCTTGTGGGTACCTAACTGAAAAACCTCCGTTCCTCAGACATGTATCCCTGGTAATACACCTGACCTTTTCGCCATTGTAGATAATCCCTTATCCAGTGTAGCAATCTCCCTGTTATTCCCAGATTGGCTAATTCGTATAAGATTACTTCCCCATTGGCTTTAATCAAATGCTCCTTGTAGATCAACAAAAACTCTACAATTGTCATCCATATTAGACAACACACGTTAACAGACAATCCGCAGTACTTTGCCTTTGATAAAACCCACAGAGATTACTGGACATGTTATCACCTACAAGGTAGAGTAGCCTATTTAACAAAATCCTTTCCATCATTTTACAAAAGCAGGATATTAAGGAGACAGGTCTGTAGCCTCCGTTTGACTTAGGGATAGGAATGATGACAGCCTCTTTCCATTTTCTTGTACTTTCCTTCTCTATAACTCATATTAAACAATCAAGTAAGGGACTAGGTTCATACCGGCTAAATAATTAAGAATGTCATACGTTACTCCATCTTTTCCCGGAGCAGTAGAGCTGCCACTTTTATAGCATCCAGTAGCTCATCGCAATAGAACCGTACAAAACATGTCTGACAGGTTTTGCATTTCTTGGTTTGTAAACATGTCTGTTGTACACCTTCAGCAGGGCTCGAACTTGCGGTATTCTCTTCCAAGTCTGACTGTCCACAGCAGCTTCTGATGATAGGCCAGCGTGCATGAGGCAGGGAAGAGAAGCCTCCATCTCCGCTGACCCTCACCTTCCTGACATCGTTCCGTCCGTTTGTCGGCATCAGTCTCGGCGTCGTTCTTCATTCTCTTGTCGTTTCCG
The DNA here is from genome assembly GCF_040958095.1 of Procambarus clarkii. Taxonomy (NCBI): domain Eukaryota; kingdom Metazoa; phylum Arthropoda; class Malacostraca; order Decapoda; family Cambaridae; genus Procambarus; species Procambarus clarkii. The sequence goes on from NC_091161.1 coordinate 38,023,313, forward strand.
TTACATGCACTATCACTGTCAACACTACGCCTTGCCTCCTGTCTTCTTCGTTTCTTCTGTTGCCTTGTTAGAACGTCTTGATACTCACCCTCCTCGACTGACTGGCTGCTTTCAGAGTCCATGTTAATATTGCCAGTTCTTCTTTCTTCTTCTTGATAGTAGGTGCAGTTTGCATGAAGGGTTTGTCCTCCCGATGACTGCACCAGTACTGATGTTGTTGGACGCGTTTATGTTGAAGATGATCGGAGCTACCAAGGTGCTTGTTGCGTTGTGCTGTAGATAGAGGAACGGTGATTAAAACAGAGGTGTGTGTTAGAGGGAGACTTGCCGCACCGTAGGGCGGTGTGTTGTGTTTATGGCGTCAGCTGATCCTTGGTGTTGCGACGAGGTAGTTTTCTGTGTTTAGCTGTTGGTGGCGCCAGGTATAAATGTGGCGCGGGTCAGATGTGACCCAATTTGTTGGTCGATTGGAGATATTTAGCCAGTGCTTTGACTATTTGGTATTTTTCTTGTGACGAGTGGTCACCGCCTCCTAATATATGCTCGATGGTAAGGGTATTTTAAGTGCGATAAAGACTTGTTTGAAATTTACTCTGGCACTATAATGTCGGAAGCAGTGCAGGAGATAGTGTTCGACTGTTTCAGGCACCTGACAGTGAGTACAGAGTTCGTTGATGTCTGTTCTGTACTTAGAGCTGTGTGCTGCTAGTTTGGTGTGTCCCAGCCTTAATCTGGTCATCGTTACATCAATTTCTCTGCTTTTATATCGGACATGTTTCCAAGTTTCCCATTTCTTTTTAATGGACCCATAGTGCAAAGGTGAGCATAACGTTTTCCAGTTTGTTGCAAAATCCTGGGAGATGGTATCTTTGAAGGCTCCTTTACGTGCAACATGGGGAATTGGATGACGGGTGAGGTGAGGCGTGTCGTGCATTGCTTTGGCTAGTTGGTCTACAAGTTCATTATGGAGAATACCACAATGTGCTGGGACCCATTGGATAGAGGTGTCATAACCGTTCAATTGATGTTTGTGAAGTTGAAGGCATGGGTAGACAATCTCCTTGCATGTTTTCGAAGAGTACGAAATTGCTTGAATCGCGCTCTTGGAGTCACTACAGATTGTATATATCCCAACTGGTAATGTTGTGATGATTTGGAGAGCTTGATACAAGGCATATAATTCCGCTGTGAAAATAGATAGTTGGTTTGGTAACCGCCATCCCTGCTTGAGATGGTATTCCGGTATCCATACAGCGCAAGTGACCGAGGGTACGTTGTTCATGAAGATGCGAGACCCATCTGTGTAAATCTCTGTGGTATTTGGGTAGCAATTTTTCATTGTTGAGACAAAGACTGAGGCTATGGCTGAGTTTGGTGCAGATTTTGGAATGTTGTCTTCGAGTTGTATTGCTGTATTAGGAGTTGTATAAAGCCAAGGTGGAATGGGGGGAACAGGAGTTGGGTTTCACAGTTTTGAAGTAGGGAGAGGTCTATATTGAGGTTATTTGTAGCCCGTGTGAGGAAAGGTTGCGAGTGAATGGTTGGGGAGCGGGGGTTATATGGGTTAACTGTTGGGTTAATTTTTGATCTGTATGGGTGTGTCTGGTGAGCAGTGGTGCAGAGTGACAGATAGTTGGCACACATAATGTCTCGTCTGGTGGCTAGGCTTGTGAGGCCTGTTTCCCCGTAAAGTCCGAGGATTGGAGTTGAACGCATTGCGCCACATATAAGTCGCATGGCATTATTTTGTATGACCTCGAGGCTCTGTAGGTTAGTGGGCGCCGCCGACGCATATGCTTGGCAACAATAGTCTAGTTGGCTGCGAATGTAGGTTGTATAGAAACGGAGCAAGATTTTATGGTGTGCTCCCCAGGTGGTGCCAGTGAGGGCTTTAAGTATGGCGAGTCGGGGTTGTGTCGTCTGTTTAAGGTGTTGAATGTGTGCTTTCCAGGTAAGTAAGGGGGAGTCTAAGCGCATGCCAAGATATTTATGTTCTCGTACGTGTTGGATGGGAGTGTTGTGTATTGTGAGGGTGGGTAGATGAAGTAGTCTTTTTTTAGTGAAAATCTGATAGCAGGTTTTGGTAGTACTGACTTGAAGGCCCCATTGTTGTGTCCAATCTATGAGGTGGTCCAGTGCTGTTTGCATTGTAGAGACTGTATTTGGTAGGGCATTGTCTGAATAATACAATGTTAAGTCGTCGGCGTACGCCGAGAGGTGAACAGGATGGGTGTTAGGCAAATCTGCTAAGAATGCGGCAAATAGGGTTGGGCTTAGTATGGAGCCTTGTGGAACACCTGTTTGTATTGGGATGCCATCGGAAAACTCGCCTTGTATAAAGACTTTGGAGGTCCTGTTTGTGAGATAGGACTGTAACCATAAAAGTAATCTTCCCTGTACGCCTAAACGTGCAAGCTTTGCGAGGAGGCAAGTATGAGGAATGCTATCAAAAGCTCCTTTGAGGTCTAGGTAGACAACAAGACAATATTTACTGCTTCTGAGAGAGGTGCGGATTTCATGTTCAAGGCAGAGTATTTGATCTAGCGTGGAGCATTGCGGTCGAAATCCAGCTTGGAGTGACGGTATAATATTGTTATACTCTAGGTACCATTGGAGGCGAGTATGTACTAGCCTTTCCATGACTTTACTGAGGCATGATAGTAGGGAGATAGGTCTGTATGACGCAGGTTGGGATGGGTCTTTTCCTGGTTTAAGGAACGGAAGAATAATACTGGTCTGCCATTGTGAAGGAATATTTCCGTGAGTCCAGCATAGATTGTAATAGTTTAGAAGAGTGCTGTGTGCAGTCGGTGGAAGATATTTGATGAGTCATATGGAATTCCATCCTCTCCAGGTGCCTTGCCAAGAGGTAGGCGGTTTAAGGCCAATCGTAGCTCGCTTAAGGTGTACATGTTGTCGACGCCGAGCATGGGCAGCGGTATGGCACGGTCAATTTCTTGTCTGAGGGAGTTCTTGGGCATGAAGGGTGTTGAGAGGGTAACTTTAAGGCATTCAGCGAGAACATTGCACGCTCCTGAGGTGTTTGACAGAGTGAACCGTTGATCATCAGGGGGAACGAAGGGAATGTTGGGCGACCTTTAATGCTGTTAAATGTAGCCCAGACTTTTGAGTGGCGTTGTGGGTGTGAGGCTATCACAGAATGTTGCCCATGATGCTCGTTTTGCTGATAGTATGGTTTTTTTGGCCGCTGCTGTAGCCCGCCGGAGATTGACCCAGTTCTGTAGGGAGGGTTGACGTCTTTGTTTTTGAATGGCTCGTCGGCGTAAAGCGACTGTTCGTGCACATTCCGCGTTCCACCACGGTTTAAGTGGTTTGTTGGACCTATGTCCTGAAGTTTTCTTAAGCATTTGGGTGGCTGCAGAATTTATGGCCGAGGTGATTGTGGACAGGCGCTTGTTAGGGTCTACTTCGTCTGTGTCTGGGAGGCGGACAATATCAGCCCATTTTTTCTTGTCTAGGTACTTAATGTTCCACTTGGGAAGCGTAAGCGGGTGGGTTGGTGGGTGAAAGTTAGTAAATTTTATTATGAGGGGTTTGTGGTCACTACCAATATCTGGTCCAGTATGAAACTGTAGTTCATGTTGAAAGTGTGCAGAGCCAAAGCAGATGTCCAGTGAGGCTTCATAATTGGTTCTGTAGTTAAAGTAGGTTGCAAGGTAGGGCGGCGAAAGAAGAGTATATGGTGTAGTGTCTAAGTAGTTGTACAAATCGGTGCCTGCAGTATTTTGGGTACCTCTACTCCATGTGGGGTGGTTAGCATTGAGATCACCTGTAACAATGATCGGGTGTCGTAATTGGTTAAGATAAAATTCCAGTTCATTTGAGTTTATGGTGCCTCCAGGGTTGTATATACCCAGAAAGGATATGTGTGTACCATTATAAGGTATTAGGCATGCTAGAACTTCTAATTTACCGTTCACAAAATACGTTAGTGTTACAGGTTTACATGTCATATTACTTCGTGTTAGAAGGAAAATACCACCCCCCATACGGTTGGGTCTGTCCAGTCTCTGCATCTGAAAGTTTTTAAATACGGGATTTTGTTTGGGAGTGAGCCAGGATTCGGTGATGAATGCTAAGTCCGGTTTGGATGAGTAGAGGAATTGTTTAAGTTCTGTGAGGGATGTTTTGACTTTTTGCGTTCCAAGTCATGAAGGTTAGGGGAGCCATTTAGGATGTTTGGGTTGTGGATGTGTCTGTTTTCTTTGGTGCGCCATAGTGGTACGAGTTGGATACCTAGATGTGGATGGGGGCTGTGTCTTACTCTTGGTACTGGTGGTTGGGGTTTGTGGCACGTCAGCCTGGGGAGTGGTTTTGGTGAGGCGCGCTAAGGAGGTAATTAGGAGTTTTTCCATCATCTGATCAAACAATGTGTGTCCAGCATTGGTAGCTTTATTTGGGCGGATGTCAGTGTCTGTAGCTGTTGATGGGGGGTCTGTTGGGTCAGCCTCAGGGGTGGGTTGTGGTACTTGGGCAAAAAATTTTGTTAGGAGTCGGTCCAGGGTCTTTTCCAGTGCATTTTCGATGCGAGTGACGATCGTTTCAATAAGATCATTTTCGAGGCGAGTGACGAGAGTTTCAACTAAATCAGGATTCAGTTGCGCGTTTTGTGAGAGATGGTTGGACCCTGGGGTTGCGGGATTGTCGGAGACAGGGATATCCGGTACAAGCGAAGGTTGTGGTTGAGTGTGAGGTAGAGGTTGGTGATGGCTGAGGAAGGTTTTTTTAATGCGCTGCTGTATAGCAGGTTGGTGGTAGGGGGAACCTTCATTTTCGCTGCTGCTGCTACGTAAGAAGGACATTGTTTAAATGTGATGTCATGATCGCCACCACAGTTTGAGCAGGTGAGTGTATCCGATGCACAGTTTGTGTGTAGTGGGAACCAGAGCATTTCCCACATTTGATATCTTTAGTGCAGCCCTTCGAGGTATGGTTAAAACCCTTACATTTAAAACATTGGGTGGGACGCGGAACATACACCTCTAGTTTGTGGAGGAAGCCGTTTAACCAAATCCTATCAGGGGGAACGTAGTCCAGAAAAGTAAGCAGGGCGGTGCCTGTATCACTCAGTTCTCCGTTCGTTCGTCGCATAAATTTTTTTTCATATAGTGGGATGCCATTCGTCGAGTTGTGCCTTAATGTCTTCTGCGCTGATGTCTACAACATGCCGGATTACATATTTCACTAATCTGTCTCCTAGTGGTTTATAGCACTAACTTTGTAACCACAGATGTCAGTAATGTTTGAAATCTCCAGTTCCGCTGTGTTTGTGATCCACTGCAATCAGGTTCTTTAGTTTGTTTGGTCTGATATCGTGCACGTCGATTCCGAATTTTGGGGAATGGCATTATATAGGATGCTTTGTGCCCTACTATTTCGGAAAATACTCTCATTTTCGCCCTCAAAAGCAATGATAAAGGTTTGTAACTCAGAAGAGCTTGGCCTACCTTGGTTGAGCGGTGGGTGTTGATATTGAGGCCGCGTGGCGTCGGCCTCATTTCTGTTTACCTCTGATAAATGGCGGCGCTTTGCCTCCAGTCTGTTTGCCTTACTATGGTGTTTGCTGTCCATGAATTCTCCTTCGGCTCCTCTTCTATGACCGGGTGACGTTCAGGATTCAATTTTTGGTATGCAGTAGTGGTTTTCCAACATCTTCTAAGGTATCGTCGATGGTTGTACGAGAGACGCCATGTGCGCCTCCAGCAGCCGCCATGACAACGGCCACCTCCACGGGAGCTCACTCAAAAAACCTTCGGTATGAATCCACCTATTGCCAGTTCTTCTGGTGACAGAGTCTCCATCTCAGTGCCCAGCATGGGGGGAGGGGGGGGGGGGAAGACGATTGATACGAGTCAGTCTCCTTGTGTGTAGACTTAGCTAAACACCAACACTAACTTCACCCCTAGTTGCGGAGCAGGTATCTTGACCCGACCGCGTCCCAGGTAAGACTGCTTTCAAGCACTCTCTTAATTTGTGCGAATTTTAAATGTATCGCGTGAACAATTACAAATCTGAACATATTTTAAAACTTGAATTGCGTTCCATATCATAGCTTTTATTTAAATTGTGTCTGAAAGATTGACTCTTTGAAATAAAGGAAGGCCCCAGCCGTCCCGTCCCGGTCTCGTGGCCGGGCCCCAGCCGTCGCGTCCCGTCCCGGTCTCGTGGCCGGGCCCCAGCCGTCCCGTCCCGTCCCGGTCTCGTGGCCGGGCCCAGCCGTCCCGTCCCGGTCTCGTGGCCGGGCCCCAGCCGTCCCGTCCCGGTCTCGTGGCCGGGCCCCAGCCGTCCCGTCCCGGTCTCGTGGCCGGGCCCCAGCCGTCCCGTCCCGGTCTCGTGGCCGGGCCCCAGCCGTCCCGTCCCGGTCTCGTGGCCGGGCCCCAGCCGTCCCGTCCCGGTCTCGTGGCCGGGCCCCAGCCGTCCCGTCCCGGTCTCGTGGCCGGGCCCCAGCCGTCCCGTCCCGGTCTCGTGGCCGGGCCCCAGCCGTCCCGTCCCGGTCTCGTGGCCGGGCCCCAGCCGTCCCGTCCCGGTCTCGTGGCCGGGCCCCAGCCGTCCCGTCCCGGTCTCGTGGCCGGGCCCCAGCCGTCCCGTCCCGTCCCGGTCTCGTGGCCGGGCCCCAGCCGTCCCGTCCCGTCCCGGTCTCGTGGCCGGGCCCCAGCCGTCCCGTCCCGTCCCGGTCTCGTGGCCGGGCCCCAGCCGTCCCGTCCCGTCCCGGTCTCGTGGCCGGGCCCCAGCCGTCCCGTCCCGTCCCGGTCTCGTGGCCGGGCCCCAGCCGTCCCGTCCCGTCCCGGTCTCGTGGCCGGGCCCCAGCCGTCCCGTCCCGTCCCGGTCTCGTGGCCGGGCCCCAGCCGTCCCGTCCCGTCCCGGTCTCGTGGCCGGGCCCCAGCCGTCCCGTCCCGTCCCGGTCTCGTGGCCGGGCCCCAGCCGTCCCGTCCCGTCCCGGTCTCGTGGCCGGGCCCCAGCCGTCCCGTCCCGTCCCGGTCTCGTGGCCGGGCCCCAGCCGTCCCGTCCCGTCCCGGTCTCGTGGCCGGGCCCCAGCCGTCCCGTCCCGTCCCGGTCTCGTGGCCGGGCCCCAGCCGTCCCGTCCCGTCCCGGTCTCGTGGCCGGGCCCCAGCCGTCCCGTCCCGTCCCGGTCTCGTGGCCGGGCCCCAGCCGTCCCGTCCCGTCCCGGTCTCGTGGCCGGGCCCCAGCCGTCCCGTCCCGTCCCGGTCTCGTGGCCGGGCCCCAGCCGTCCCGTCCCGTCCCGGTCTCGTGGCCGGGCCCCAGCCGTCCCGTCCCGTCCCGGTCTCGTGGCCGGGCCCCAGCCGTCCCGTCCCGTCCCGGTCTCGTGGCCGGGCCCCAGCCGTCCCGTCCCGTCCCGGTCTCGTGGCCGGGCCCCAGCCGTCCCGTCCCGTCCCGGTCTCGTGGCCGGGCCCCAGCCGTCCCGTCCCGTCCCGGTCTCGTGGCCGGGCCCCAGCCGTCCCGGTCTCGTGGCCGGGCCCCAGCCGTCCCGTCCCGTCCCGGTCTCGTGGCCGGGCCCCAGCCGTCCCGTCCCGTCCCGGTCTCGTGGCCGGGCCCCAGCCGTCCCGTCCCGTCCCGGTCTCGTGGCCGGGCCCCAGCCGTCCCGTCCCGTCCCGGTCTCGTGGCCGGGCCCCAGCCGTCCCGTCCCGGTCTCCGGCCCGGTCTCGGTCAATATGGTCCCACACGCACGCTGCTGTTCATGTAAGAACAAATCGTTATAAAACTGGGAGTTGGGCTGTTTTATTCGAATCTGAACTGAATATTTTGATTTGTTTTATAAATAATGTGTTGGATTTTCTCTCACGAATCCTAAGAAAATTGTTACTCAATCCTCGCGGTGACGTCACAGATGACCGTAATATTAAACGTATAATTCATATTTTAATAATGAATAATCCACAAAATACCTAAATTTAAGTATTAATTCGTAGTTAGTCTTAGAAGCTAAAAATCCTCAAGGTGGTAAATTATTAGAAGTATGTTTTAAGTAGTTAATTGTTACAATGGGAAATATTTCATAATTATAAGTGTAAAATGATCCAGTTATAAATAAATATGTATTATTAAGGGAGGAGTCACTCGTACTATCTTGGTGATTTAATTGTGTAAACATTATTGCACCCATTGGAAAATAATATTTCTGGAATATATACAATAAAAATTCTTAATGATATAAGATACACTTTGTAACATGTACAAAAATTGAATTTTTTATAACATATAAATAAAAATACTGAGACATTCAGTTTTAGTAATGGTCATAAAGCTAACAATTCTCATTACTTTAAAAACAAATAGTATTTGTAATGACATATTTGTTATAATTACAAGTGAATATTGGAATACAGGGTAATGGTATCCAAGCAATGCTGGGTATTATTCAAGTGGCTGTTTGATATTGACATGTTTGTAGATACGATAGCATTCTTCGGGTTATACACCTTGAAACCCACTCTTGGTATACTGACATCGGTTCCGTCGGGTATCTGTGCAGAGTTTATCAGATTTTTACGATTGCTTCATGTTGCGAGTGAACCCTGGCTCTCTTAAAATAGGCAAGTTAGGTAGCATCTACCCAGCGTCGTTTAAATAGTGTGACGTGGGGGTTAAAATTATAGTCCTGCAAAGAAGACCTCGGGTGTCCAGGAGGGGCAACTATCTCCTTCCTCAGATCAAGCAGAATCGGCGTCTTCTGAACAAGTATATGTGAGTGGGGACGAGGACAGGTTGACTAGTTTAGCAGTTACCAGGGAGGATGTAATTAAACAAATAGTTAAACTCAAACCAAACAAATCCCCAGGGCCGGATGAAGTGTTTGCCAGGGTGCTTAAAGAATGCAAAGAGGAGCTTTCCGACCCACTGTCTACCATATTTAATAAATCAATAAAGTTAGGCAGAGTGCCAGAGTTATGGAAAGTTGCTAATGTGATATAAATTTTTAAGGATATAGATCACTTGCGCCAAACTATCGACCAATTAGCCTAACGTCTATTGTGGGAAAAAGTAACTTGAATCGATAATTGCAAATAAAATTCGTCTTCATCTTGAAAAACACAAATTAATAAATGAGTCGCAACATGGTTCTTATGTTCTTATGGTTTTATAAATGGCCGTTCATGTTTAACAAATTTGTTATCTTTTTATTCTAGCATTGTTGAGGCAGTTGATAGTGGTAAGGATTGCGATGTTGTATACCTTGACTTTAGCAAAGCTTTTGATACAGTGCCACATGAAAGACTGATTAAAAAAATAGTCTCATGGTATTGGGGGTGCTATATTAAGCTGGATTAGGGCATGGCTATACCAAAGGAAACAGAGTTAGTATAAATGGAATCAAGTCAGAGTGGGAAAATGTTGTAAGTGGAGTGCCTCAAGGCTCTGTCCTGGGACCTCTGTTGTTTATAATATATATAAATGATTTAGATTCAGGTTTGAGTAGCAACATTTGCAAATTTGCCGATGATACGAAAATCGGTAGGGAAATTAATTCGGAGGAGGACTCACTATCACTTCAAGTTGATCTAGATAGGGTTTTGAAATGGTCAAAGGATTGGCAGATGCAGTTTAATGCTGATAAATGTAAAGTTCTGAGGTTAGGTAATGATGATAGAGTTACAAGATACGAGCTAGATGGTGTTGTGATTGCGAAGTCGGATTGCGAAAGGGATCTGGGAGTTATGATTAGTAAGAATTTAAAACAAAAGGATCAATGCATAAATGTTCGTAATAAGGCAAATCGGACACTTGGATTTATTAATCGCAGCGTTAGTAACAAGACACCTGGTGTGGTTCTCAAGCTATATCTTGCTCTAGTTAGGCCCCATTTAGATTATGCAGTTCAGTTTTGGTCGCCATATTATAGAATGGATATAAATTCACTTGAACGTGTCCAGCGTAGGATGACTAAGTTAATTCCCCAAATTAGAAATCTTTCATATGAAGAAAGATTAACAAAGCTTAAGTTGCATTCACTGGAAAGGCGAAGAGCTAGGGGTGACATGATAGAGGTTTACAAGTGGATGAATGGACATAACCGGGGGATATTAATAGGGTATTAAAAGTATCAACACAGGACAGAACACGAAACAATGGATATAAATTGGATAAGTTTAGATTTAGGAAAGACTTGGGTAAATACTGGTTCAGTAACAGGGTTGTTGATTTGTGGAACCAATTGCCGCGTAACATTGTGGAGGTGGGGTCCCTCGATTGTTTCAAGCACGGGTTGGACAAGTATATGAGTGGGATTGGGTGGTTATAGAATAGGAGCTGCCTCGTATGGGCCAATAGGCCTTCTGCAGTTACCTTTGTTCTTATGTTCTTATGGTTTTACAAATGACCGTTCATGTTTAACAAATTTGCTATCTTTTTATTCCAGCATAGTTGAGGCAGTTGATAGTGGTAAGGACTGTGATGTCATGTGCCTTGACTTTAGCAAAGCTTTTGATACGGTGCCACATGAAAGACTGATTAAAAAAATAGAGGCTCCTGGTATTGGAGGTGCTATATCAAGTTGGATTAGGGCATGGCTATTCCGAAGGAAACAGAGTTAGTATAAAGGGGTTAAGTCAGGGTGGGAAAATGTTGTAAGTGGAGTGCCTCAGGGCTCTGTCCTGGGACCTCTGTTGTTTATAATATATATCAATGATTTAGATTCAGGTTTGAGTAGCAACATTTGCAAATTTGCCAATGATACAAAAATCAGTAGGGAAATTAACACGGAAGAAGACTCGCTATCACTTCAAGTTGATCTAAATAGGGTTTTGAAATGGTCAAAGGATTGGCAGATGCAGTTTAATGCTGATAAATGTAAAGTTTTGAGGCTAGGTAAGGATGATCGAGTTACAAGATACGAGCTAGATGGTGTTGAGATTGCGAAGTCGAATTGCGAAAGGGATCTGGGAGTTATGATAAGTAAGAATTTAAAAAAAAAAGGATCAATGCATGAATGTTCGTAATAAGGCAAATAGGACACTGGGATTTATTAATCGAATCGTAAGTAACAAGACACCTGGTGTGGTTCTTCAGCTATATCTTACTCTGGTTAGGCCCCATTTAGATTATGCAGTTCAGTTTTGGTCGCCTTGCTATAGAATGGATATAAATTCACTTGAACGTGTCCAGCGTAGGATGACTAAATTAATTTCCCAAATTAGAAATCTTTCATATGAAGAAAGATTAACAAAGCTTAAATTGCATTCACTGGAAAGGCGAAGAGTTAGGGGTGACATGATAGAGGTTTATAAGAGGATGAATGGACATAACAAATGGGATATTAATAGGGTTTTAAAAGTATCAACATAAGACAGAACACGAAACAAAATCTAAACTTATCCAGGTATAAATTGGAAAAGTTTAGATTTCTGAAATACCTGGGTAAATACTGGTTCGCTAACAGGGTTGTTTTGTAGAACCAGCTGCCACGTGGTGTGGTAGAGGTGGGGTCCCTAGATTGTTTCAAACGTGGGTTTGACATGTATATTAGTGGGATTGGGTGGTTATAGATAGGAGCTACCTCGAATGGGCCAATAGGCCTTCTGCAGTTATCTTTATTCTTATTACTAACGCTTCGATTAATAAATCCCAGTGTCCTTATTTGCCTTATTACGAACATTTATGCATTGATATTTTGGTTTTAAATTCTTAATTACATAACTCCCAGATCCCT
>NC_091161.1:38035498-38057998 GCF_040958095.1 Procambarus clarkii
CTGTTCGTTCTGGTCCCCCGACCCTGCTTCCGGCCCCGAAGCGTCTGAGGGTTTCGGGGTCGGAGCAGGGGTTACTTGATCTCGAGACTCGGGCAGCTTCGGGGGTTGCCCCTTCCGGGGGGGTGGCAGAGGCATTCGAGTCTTGTCTCCCGGCCGAAGCTTCAGGGTCTGACCAGTGGGCCCCCCTTCCTCCAGCTTTTCCGGCTGCTCCGTCCTTGTCTTGTGGGGTCGGGGCTTGGGGAGAGGACTCGGCCTCGGGTCCTGTGGTGACGGACCTCGAGGCTGGGGAGGGGCTGACTTGGGGGCCTTGGGCCCCGCTGGACCCCGCCTGGGTTTTTCTTCCCACTGAGCGGGGCTTATTGTTACAAGGAGTGGGGTTTTCTTTACCCCCCTCTGCGTACGAGTTGGATTTGGTGTCGACCCCTCCCCAGGTACGGTTCCGTGTTCCCCCGGGTCCGTCGGTTCCGTCCTTCCGGAGGTTTTCGGCTTATCGCATCCAACCTGGTGTGGTGCGAGCGGCCTTTGCAGCTTACCTCCTGCGTGACCCGGATTATGCCTCGGAAATGGATCCGTCCACGTTCAGGTTTGGGACTTCGTTCCCTTTCTGGCTCCGTTACGAGGTTCCGGAGTCGTCCTGGCTAGCAGACTGCCCCTTGTTTGGTCTGGATTCCTGGCATTCTTTCTGTCGTTCCCGCACGCTGGAGTGGCGGGAAGCTTCCACGGTGCTTCAGGTTTTCCTGGGGGGTGAACTTGAGTACCTGAATGAGTGCTTGTTTGCCCCCTGCCCTTCCCCGCGATGTGGGCGTTATTCAGCTCCATGTGCAGGTTCCCTCCCTTTCGGCGGCGCTCGTGGCGGAGGACTTGAGCGCTCGGGGCCTTTTGTGTTCGGCCTTGCGGTTCTTTTCCCTCCTGGAGCTGTCTTCGGATTGGCTCGTGGAGGATGTGGGGACGCTTGGGTCAGTCCCGGGGTCCGGCACCTTGTCCTCGGCTGCGCGTTCGTCGGCTGCCTTGTTGAAGCTGTTCACGCCGATTTTGCGGGATGCGGTTTCCCTGTTCTATGCTTCCCGTCTCGCGTGTCGGCAGGCGGTGCTGGGTTCCTCCGTGGAATCTGCTTGGGCTCTGGCTCTTAGGCGTTCACCTTTTTGTCCTCTCCTGTTTGGGGAGTCGGCTGTGGCGCAGTTTATTCAGGCTGCGTCGGCGGCTTGTCGTCCGATGTCGGACTTGTTGGTTTTCCGGGGGTCCCGGGGTGGGTCTTCCCGGAAAGGTCGTGCCAGGGCTCGGGGTTCCTCTCGTCGTGGTAGGCCTCTGGTGTCAGGTTTGGGGTTGGCTCCTCCTGCGGACCCTCCCTCGTCTGGTCGGCGCGGTGTTCGCGCTGTGCGGGGTTCTGGGTCTCGTAAGGGTCGCCGGCCCTTTCGCGGTTTGCCCCTTTGACGGGGCGATGGGGGGGCGGCTTGCGCTGTTCGCCCGCGCCTGGTCCCACGATTCGTGGGCCTTTCGGGTCGTGTCTCGCGGCCTGCGGTGGCGTTGGGTGGCCCCTCCCCCCTTTGGGGGGTCGGGGCTGGCAGGGCAGGCTTCTTCCCCTGCGCTCTGTCGAGTCGTCTTGGAATGGGTACGCTTGGGCGTCGTCGAAACGACGTCGTCCCTCAGATGGGTTTCCCGTCTGTTTCCGGTTCCGAAACGGGACTGCGCGGACCTGCGGTTCATTCTGGACTTGTCCCGTCTGAACCCCTGGGTTCATTGCCCCTCCTTTCGGATGACTACGCTGTCTCAGGTTTGGCTCCTCTTGGAGCCGGGAGCTTGGATGGTGTCCCTGGACCTCCGGGACGCTTATTGGCATGTCCCGATTCATCCGCGGTTCAGGGACTGGCTCGGTTTTGTAGTGGGGCGTCTGAGTTACCGCTTTCGTTGTCTCCCATTCGGGTTGAACCTGGCACCTCGCGTGTTCACACGCCTTACACGGGTTGTGGTGGCTCGTTTGCGTCTCCTAGGTGTTCGGGTGTTGGCCTACCTCGACGACTGGCTGGTTTGGGCTCCCAGCCAGTCAGCTTGCTTGCTAGCCAGGGATTTGGTTCTTTCCCAGCTCGCCGAGTTCGGGTTCTTGGTGAACTGGAGGAAGTCCCATCTGGTTCCCTCTCAGGTTCGGACTTGGCTGGGTCTCGTGTGGGACTCTCGAACCGCCTCCTTGTCTCTCCCTCCGGAGTCTCTCCTGCGGCTGCGGTCCCGCCTTCGTCTGTTTCTGGAGGGCCCTCGGATCACCCGGCGGTTGCTCGAGGGGCTGTGCGGGAGCCTGAACTTCGCGATGGTGGTCTACCCGCCGGGTCGGGTTTGGCTTCGACGGCTGTTCTGGTTCCTTCGGGGTTCCCCCTTCCGCCTCTCTCGCGATCGCAGAGTTCGACCCCCGGGGGACTTGCGTCGGTTGCTGCGTCACCGGCTTCCTCTTCGGGTTTTTCGGGGTTCAGTGCCTTGGTGCCTACCCGAGCCCTCGCTCGATGTGTACACGGATGCGTCGTCTCTCGGCTGGGGTTTTGTGACCAGTGCTCACCAGGCCGGCCAGGGGCGTTGGGATCCGTCCTTCCGTCGAGCTCACAGTACGGTGCGGGAGTTCGCGGCAGTGTGGTTTGCTCTGGGGAGGATTCGGGTGGCCCGCGGATCGACGATTCGGCTCCATTCGGACTGCTCTCCGGTGGTTCATTGCCTGAACCGCGGGGGTTCGATGCGGTCCTTGTCTCTTTGGGGTTGGTCGCTTCGGGTGACTCGTTTGCTGAGTTCTCGGGGTTTGGCTCTCCTGGCGGTTCACGTACGGGGCGTGTCCAACGTCTTGGCCGACGCCCTGTCTCGCTTCGTTCCCCTCTCCACGGAGTGGACGGTCGACGACGAGTCCTTCCGTTGGCTTTGCCAGACGTTCGGGCGCCCCGAGGTGGACCTCTTCGCGTCGGCGTGGTCGCGGCGTCTTCCAGTTTATACGGCGCCCTTCCCCGATTGCGAGGCCGTCGGGGTCGATGCCTTTCGGCTCGACTAGTCAAGGTGGGGGTTCCTGTACCTCTTTCCCCCGGTTCGGCTGTTACTCCAGGTCCTGACTCGCTTAGAGACTTACCGGGGGAGAGTTGTCCTTCTGGCCCCTTGGTGGCCGGCCCAGCCTTGGTTTCAGGCGCTGGTTGCTCGGTGTCCGAACCCGAGGGTTTTCCCGCGGCTCCGCCTCTTTCAGCAGATCGGGCCGGTACGTCACGTAGCTGGTTCGATCTTCTCCTCGAGTCTTCGCGTATGGTTTTTTTGACTCGAGTCTATCATCATCTCTATGGTGATCAGGTGGCCTCCTTGTTGGTGTCCCACCTGAGGGCTTCTTCTCGGCGGCAGTATGAAGTTTCCTGGCGGTCCTTCCGTTTCTTTTTGCGTCTTCGTCGTCTTAGCTCCTTGTCTGTTCGGGTGGTCTTGTCCTTCCTCTCGTGGTTGTTTCAGGACCGTCATCTTATGCCTAACACTGTCGCTTCGTATCGTGCGGCGCTGGCGGAGCCGCTTCAGCTTGCTTTCGGTATCGATGTTACGTCTGCGCCGTTTCGCAAGCTGTCTCGTGCATTGTTTCACCTCCGGCCTGCTCATGCGTCGCCTGAGCCGTCCTGGTCTTTGGACAGAGTGCTCGCTTTCCTTTCATCTCCTCGTTTCGTTGTGGCCCCTTCGGTCCAGGATTGTTTTTCCAAGGCACTTTTCTTGTTGGCTTTGGCCTCTGGGGGTCGGGTAGGGGAGCTTCATGCTCTCCTCCGGCGCAGGGGTTTCTGCTCTTTAGGTCGTGGTGATAGTTTTGTTCGTTTGCAGCCGTCTCCTTCTTTTCTGGCGAAGAATGAGACTGCTGCGTTCCGGAGGGGTCCATGGGTGGTTGATGCTTGGTTGGTCAGGCCGGGGGTGCATCATGTTTTGTGTCCGGTTGCGGCACTTCGCCGTTATTTGCGCGCCACAGCTTCTGTGTCCGGGGATGCGCTGTGGGTTGATCCGGTTTCCCTTCTTCCCTGTTCGCGGGTTCGGGTCTCTCAGGTCGTCCGCAGGGTTATTAGGTCCAGCCAGCCTGCGGTCTATCCCCGTGCCCATGACGTTCGTAAGTTCGCGGCTCTTGCTGCCGTCTTTGGGAATATGTCTTGGTCTGATATTCGGGCGCGGGGATTTTGGCGGTCGAACAGGGTCCTGGCTGCTCGTTACCTTGTGAATGTCCCTGGGCCTCGTCGGGCCTGTGTTGCTTTGGGTCGGCGGTTGCAGCCAGTTGTCTCGGCTTCGAGTTGAGGGGTGAGCGACGACCGCCTCCCGGGTAAGTCCCTCTTTTTCTGTCTGTGGGTAGTTAGCTCCGGGGAGCCGACGGGGCTCCCCCCAGAAAACCAGCGTTGAATGTAATGAAACGCCATTTTCTGGGCGAGTCCCGGAGGCTCCCCGGCATCCCCCCCTCCCTCCCGGTCGGCGGTTTTTCGCGTTTTTGACATCCAGCCTCAAGAACTGAGGTGTAGGTAGCCGGCGCGGGGGGTCTGGGGCTCCCCCTTTCCTCCTCCCGGGGAGGGGGGAGCTGCGCAGAAGTGTGTGACGTCACACTAGTTTGCTTGTTTTCGGTTGGGGAGTTCTATCCACTAGTTCGGTTTTAGGTAGCAATTTTAACCAGAATAGGGGTTTGTTTTGGGGCGCTTACCTTTCTGGGTGCCTGTTCCGGTCGATGACAGACATAGAATGGTTCCAACTACACGGGGGCTTCTATAGGCCATTGCTCCCCTTGCTTCTCTGAGGGGGCCCGGTTCTGGCCGTGGTCCCCGGTAGGCCTAAGAACTCCATACACATGACTGATGCCAAAGTCTGACATTAGCATATCAGCCTGGGATAGCTCCGGGGAGCCTCCGGGACTCACCCAGAAAATGGCGTTTCATTACATTCAACGCTGGTTTTTTCATAGCCAGGTGTTGTCTGCACTCTGTTTCATCTTGCAAAACACTGAAGGCTTTCTTTGCATGCCCGGTAATACATACTTTTTTTTCTTAAATATTTTGTCTTAATTCGTTATTATTAAGCATCCTGTTTTCTAATTATGTTTTTTAGTGACAGGGTTATCCATTTTGGGTCACTACTATTTGAAATAATCTAGAGTGTACCTCATTCCTGGGCTTTATTTGTAACAAACATTACTGGCATGGTAACTTGATTATGATGTGAACAAGACAAGGCCCAAGAACTGCCAGACTCCCATGTTCAGGTCTGCCAAATTTATAATTCACAAAGTACCTCTAAATATATGAATCAGATGTGAGAAAAGTCTGGCACCATAAGTTTCTCTCAAATAACTTCTCCGTGTCTAGTTTAATGAAATTTCCTCATGATCACTGTTCCCTCACTCACTCCCATTTAAGATGCTACTTATCAGTGTCTCCCTGTTACACAGGTTTGTATTATCTTACTGTGTTGGAACAATATTATTTTGTTTAATGAAAGTCGTTAAAAATATATTTGCCGTACAGGAAATTAAAGTTTGTTTTACAATTAGTCACAATGTTCATTTAGACCTAAAAGCTCTACATAATAATTCCCATAAAAGCTGTATTTCTCTAAATGTTTGGTGGATTATGTGTAACTCCTATCATTAGGTTGATCATTTTCCATTTCTCTCCAAACCGTTTGCGGAGCTCAGTTTTCAGTCCCACTTTCACACTGCATTTAATACTCTTGACGCATTGCCACTGCCCGTCCTTGACTGAAATATATTAGTGTAAAGTAATTGGTATAAATAATTTTGTTAATTGTTCCGTGTTTTCTTCATACATTGGCGTTTGTTAGTAGTTTCATTTTTTGTGTACTGTCGTAAACATTAAAACCCATATTCATCCTGAATACAATATTTACCCTACTGTATATCATTAGCCTCATGAAATTAACTTCATCCAATTTATTTTTCTCCACCTAGACCCTTGAAGCATAGCAATAGGTTTGTAATGGAAAATCGCTTGAGAATATATGGAAAGTAATTAAAGGCCATCGGGTTTTCTAATTTAATTATTTAAAATACTGACGATAATTAACAATATAACATTTCCCACTTGATTAAACTGGGCACCCTTGGCAATAAACGGACTAGACATACGTTTGGGTCCAATGGCTTAATCTGTTAGGTTAGGAGAGACACTTTCAATTAACGTTTTTCATGACGTTTTTAAACGTTAGGATAATTTCCTTTCCACCTAACCTACCAGAAGACACTTAACTTACTGTTTTGGAATAAAATCCTAAATTTATTTTCAATTTTTTTTATTTTCAAATTGCGTCCATTTTCGCTATACGGACCAATGGCCAAATTCAGCCGTAATTTGTAAGAGGACAGGTTGACAGTACATCGACCTAATTCACGTTGAAGCGGCTACAACAGCAGCCACAGCTTCCAATGGCCATAACCATATCACTATTACTGTGATGCCTACAACAGTCCTACGCACTTAACTCTGTCTGCAAGAGCTGTCCCACGCCTACCATGAAAAGTATATTGTGTAACTAGCATACATGGTCTTCTTGCTAATGTAAGCTTTCCAGTTATTCATTAATGGAGTTGCATTACTCGTTCAATACCTTTAAGTCATTGTTACACTATTTAAATACCCCTGTGCATCTGTTATGGACCCGGATCCAGCATCCGAGCACGGAGCAGTGACGACCGCGCCATCTGTGGGTCAGCTCCCGAAACCCCCTCCAAATGGACGACGACACCTGGTGAGGACGAAGTGTACCGGCCACAAGGGCCAGTTTCCAGTCCTGTTCAGCTCACAACACCGCCGCTGCTGACCTCTGGTGAGGTGGTGCTCAGACGACAACGCCATCTATGGAGTGGATACGTCGGGCGTTTGTGTCTGAGCCTGTAAGTGAGGTGCTTTAGTGTGTCCCTGTTATTGATGACGTGTCTGCTTACAGAGTCGACCTGGGACTGCTGTAAGGAAAGTTGAGTCAATCTACCCAAGGCAGCCGTCCCCATACCAAGTGCTTTGCTGCAGCAGCTGTGAGTCGCCTCCCGGAGGAACACTGTGGTGTCGCCCTGCCAGTGAAGTGGCAGTTTGAAGGACAGTCGTACCCGGGACCGACTGCTGGAGACGATTGACCACTGTGGTATTGTGGACAGGAGAGTGATCTGTGGTATCACACGAGGCTCCTGACTAGGGCGCTACCCTTGTATCGCTCGTGGAGTGGCCTGAACAGCGTTGCTGATCCGGAACCTGCCAGCAGTTTGCTGGACTTGTGGTTGACGGCCTCCACGGCGGTGCCCCCAGTAGAACTGTGTTTTGGCTGGCCCGTGTCCAGGGTAGACTCAGCTTGTCGAAGGATTCGTCGAGAGGCCACGAGAGCACCGAGAACTTGGCACCAAGAAGATCCAGGGTCTTCAGAAGACTACAGTGTAAATAATTCCCCTGTGCAGTGTTAATACCCCTCCCCCTGTGTAACTTTTTATATATTATTTATTGGTGGTGGTCATTATATTAAGTTTTTGCCTTTCTTTCCCTTCCCCTTTTAGTTTACTTGCGTTACTGATCACATCCCTTGAAAGCCACTACTGGCTTGGGGCCGGATACCCTTCCTCTAACGACATCAGAGTACGAACCCAGTTACGACCCGAGAGGGCCGTAACAGCATCTGGCTTGGTGAATATTGTTTACCGAGATACAGACGGTGGGCTTGAT
Source organism: Procambarus clarkii (assembly GCF_040958095.1). Classification (NCBI taxonomy): domain Eukaryota; kingdom Metazoa; phylum Arthropoda; class Malacostraca; order Decapoda; family Cambaridae; genus Procambarus; species Procambarus clarkii. The sequence continues at coordinate 38,043,178 of NC_091161.1, forward strand.
CATATTGCATCACACTATTTCTTACTAACTTTACCCCTTGCCCGCGGAGAACATGCCCAAACGCTTGTATTTATGGAGCAGAAGGTTTTGCCTATCCAACGCATGTGCCAAGCCCCCAGCACATGTCCAGACTTTTGTTGTGATGCTCAGCTTGTCTGCTTAGTTACCGCACATGGTTTTATCCCATTCAACTCAAGTGGTTCTATGTTTTAACCAGTGTTCTTGATTTCTTTGACGGCCTTTGCCGTCTTAACTCGGCTGGCGAGTGGTGGGTCAATTATCTCGATGGAGCTTCCCCTTTGGATCCTTGCGAGAAACCTTGTTGCCCTCCATATTGTCTCACCTGCTTCATTAGCCTGTCAATATCTGTCCTAATCTCCAGGCAGTGCACACAGGGCCATTGTGTGTGCCATTATTCCAAGAATAATTACTAACCAAACAATGACACACGACTGCGTTTGACTAGAGCATATTTACATAATCCTGAGCTTTTATTTATATTACAAATTTTGTACTGCACCTGGATGGCTTTCTGGAAGTTTTTTTGCTCCCCTGGACCAAGGAGCGCTTGGTCCAGAAGGCTGTTGCTTGGAGCGGTCTGCAGGCCCACATATCCACCACAGCGTGGTTGGTCCTGCACTTCTTGAAGAAAACTATCATGTTTTCTCTGGAAGATGTCCACTTTTGTTATGTCAATAATTCTTATGCTCGCTGGGAGTATGTTTAACAACCGTGAACCTCTGACGTTTATATAATGTTCTGATTGTGCCTATGGGAATAATCTTCAACGATTCTATTCTGAATTTCCTTTCATTTCTTTCACTCCAGTATATTGCTATTTTACTTCGTAGATTTGGGACCTGGCCTTCCAATATTTTCGATATGTATATTATTTGATACCTTACTCGTCTCCTTTCTAGGGAGAACATTTGGAGCTCTTTGAGACGATCCCAATAATTTAGGTGCTTTATCATGTCTGTATTCCATATATGATTTCTGTATTACCTCTATTTCAGCAATCTCTCCTGCTCTGAAGGAGGAGGCGAGTATCGAACAGTACTAAAGACGGGACAGCAGAAGTGATGTGAATAGTACAACCATTGTGATGGGATCCCTGACATGGACGTTTCTCATAACCCATCCGATCATTTTTGTGGCTGATGCTAAATTTGCTTGGTTATGCTCCCTTAACGTTAGGTCGTCAGTCATTATTATTCCCAGATCATTTACATTATGCTTCCCTACTATAGGCCGAATTGATTGTTTTATATCCTGTATTTTGTTTAATGTCCTCATTTTTACCGTACCAGAGTACCTGGAATTTATCATTGATAACCATGTTATTTTCTACCGCCCAGTCGAAAACTTAATATCTGTTTGTAGTTTATCAATGTCTTCAACAAAATTAATTTTCAAGCTGATTTTTGTCATCTGTAGATTATGATACGAAGCTAAGACTAGTCTATATCTGATAAGAGAATAAGTGTGCTACAAGGACTATACTCTGAGGTAGAGCTTTTAACTGAGCTTGAACTCTAATTTATTTGGTTGACTGTTGCTGTGTGTTCTGTTCCCCAGAAATTTTAATATCCAGTCATATATATATATCATTCTTTTATGAATCAGCGTATACCACATCTGCATTCTGTTTTTCTTCTAATGCCTCAGTGATTTTGTCATGGTGGTAAAGTAGCTGCGAGAGGCATGATCTTCACACTTTAAATCCATGTTGACCTGGGTTGTGGTGATGATTGGTCTCCATGAAACTGGAAACCTGCCTCCTGATCCCTCTATCAAATACTTTTATTACTTGGGACGTTAGTGCGACTGGTCTATAATTCTTAGTCATTGCTTTGCTCCTTCCTGTGTAAAGAGGAGCAAAATCTTTGAAATCTATTAATATAAGCGAATCTGGTATCTCCCCTATGTTCAAGCTCTTTCTCCACACTATGCTACCAGCACTTCACATTTCTTTATAAATATTGAGTGCATGGGCATATTGCCAATTTCTCAAAAATCGGCAGTATTTTTGTTCATATCAGTTATATTATCAGTAGTTTGGATATCACGCATAACAAAATTGTCCGGATCTTCCACTTTCATATTGGGATGCTAAACATGCCCTCCTCCTGTGTTTTGTTTTTTAGGATTTCAGTAATTTCTTTGTCATCCGCTGTATGAACCTTCATTTGTAAGAATAGGTCCAATACTGACAGTGTTTTTTTCACATGTGTGAAGGAATATTTTGATTTTCTCTTGAATGCCATTTTTACGTTCTAATTGCATTTCTTCAATCTGATTGCTTCAGTCTTTGCTAGATTTCTTCAAACTCCATTTAAAATATTTTTTGTTGGGGTGGTCATGTCTCCTTAGCAGTTCTGGTATATTTGTTTTTCTTTTCTAGTGCCGTCTGCATGTTCTTTCAATGTTTTCCTTCTACATTGGTCCTCTTTCTGACTTTCAACAAAGGAACTAGTTTTAGACAGACTTCATATTCTTGTTCTATGCCTTGTGTGGGATTATTATTACTTACAAACATTCAATGGATTTTTTTTAATTCCCTGTATATCTTTTTCCCAGTCAATCCTTTTATTAAAATTTAATTTATTGAATAACCCCTCTTACTTGATCATTGTTTTAAGCCTTTTACAAGCATTGCTGTTAGTTTGCACTTCAATGAGCTTGTGATCTAAGTATGTGATATGCGATTGTAATGTCCCTGATTGTCTTCTTTGTTAGGTTCAGATCTAGAATATTTTCGTTCCTGGTTGACTCTTATCTGCTGGTTGAGTGAAAATTTGTCACAAAATCTTACTAGTTCTCTAATTTGAGTGGGTTATGTCCAGAAAGATTTACTGGTATAATATTCCTGTTTGCTATTCTCCATCTTAGAGTGGGCAGGTTAAAGTCACCTAGGAAGATATCAGGTATTGGGTTTGCCAGATTATCAAGACTGTTCTCTTGTTTATCTGAATTGTTAATTCCTCAGCCGTTGCATCTAGCGGTTTTTATATTACAATAATATCCAAGTTAGTTTACCTTTTTACTCCCAGCAGAGTGAACTACCACCTATTTATCATAGGTGGTAGTCACCTATTGGTAATAGGTGGTAAATTAATAGCCTATTAATTTACCCTATCACATCTATATAGATAATATTCTAGTATCAAGATCTCGCCGTCAGTTCTCTTGCATGGGTTTCTGTGAAAAGTCCAAATACTGAATTTGACTCGTGAGGAGGCAACTTCTGAACAGGACTTTGATTTTGCTTTGGTTTTCAGACCTTGTATGTTGGCAAAGGTGAACGAGGTTACTCTATTTGGGATAATTTGAAGATTTTTCAGGCAGGTCCATTGTGTGGGCATGTCGGTTTTGTTCTGACCAGTACTGATTGTTGCAGGATTGTTACCTATCGTAGCTGTCTTTGTTGTGGGGTGTAATTGCATGTGTGATTCAGGTATGCAAGTGGGTCTTTCAGCCATCTCTATACACAATATTCAACCTTTTGAAAGCTCTTTGGCCTGGATATAAAAAAAAAGTTGGCTTTCCTCCAAAGTCATTTTCTTGTCACTCATTATTTAGCGTTCTGTGCCTTCCACATGAGAGTAAGAGCAGCTGAGGGCGAAGCGAGTTGCGTGGTGACCGCCGGCCAGGTCGGACGTTCCTGAGGTCTCTCCGCTTCTGGCTGGTGTTTACGTTGGTTGATTGCTTGTTTGCCCTGCTGGTGGTGGTTTGCCACTGACAGGGTGACGTTTGCTTAGCCATGGGGCCGTCTCGCCCTCCAATGACGAGGACGCTGTCAGCTGGTCTGGCGTTTACGGTGCCAGTGGACCATCCATTGGTTGGTGTCGCCCTGGTGGACGTGCTGCATGTGGAGCTGTCGGACCTGGTGGGCATCCAGCTGCTTCAGGACCACCGTGCTGTGGTCAAGTTCCGCTTCCAGGCTGCCTTTCAGGCGTTTCTTGAGCGGTGTGAGGGGCGTGTTTACCCTCTCCCTGATACTGCTGGCTCCGTTAAGGTAGTGAATCTCAGTGTCACCTTGACGTCTGTGACGGTGCATGGTGCCCCCTTCGAATTTCAGGACGACTTTTTAACCTCCTGTTCCGAACGGTTTGGGGCTGTGTTAAGTGTTCGATGGAATAAGGTCGTTGCCGGGCACTGTGTTGGTATGCTTGACGGCTCCCGCACCCTGACAATGTCGCTGAAGTGTAGTGTACCGTCGTCGATATCCGTGTTGGGTTACACGCTCCGCTGCCAGTACCGGGGTCAACCGCGCACCTGTTATCGGTGTGGTCACGAGGGTCATCTGGCTGCAGCGTGCGACGTGGGAGCAACTGATCGGGTGCATGTTCTTCGTGCGGAGGATTTTCCGCCCCTGTTGCGTTCGGACGGTGTGGGTGCTGTGCCTGAGGCGCCTGACTGCCTGTCTGCTGCTCCGCCTGTTGGGGCGAGTTCTCTGGCCCGTGCGACACGTCAGGTGACTGCTGTGGCCCCTGGGGTTGTTGAGCCGGTGTGTGAGGGTGACGGGGCGTCGCCTGCGCTGCGTGTAGTGCAGGATGTCCCGGTGGAGGTTCATGTCCCGCCCCCGCCTGTGGATGTGGTAACGGCTCCCGGGGACGCGGGTTCTGCTGTTTTGGAGGGGGTGCTTCGGCAAGGTGACCCCCTCCCCGCTCAGCTCGTTGTCGCCGTCTGGGGGCTTAGTGGGCGGCTGCCGGAGTGTGATGCTCCTTGGGACAGTCCTCTGTCCTTTTCTAGCCTTGTGCTCCTGCTGCCGTCCTCTCCAATTCTGCTGGGCATCTTTTCCTTTTCCTTCTGTTTCGTTTTTCTCCCCCCTCTTCTCCTATCTGCTTGCCGTTTCCTGCCGACCTTTTGCTCGTTCTGGTTCTTCCCTTGGACTTCTTCTGCTTTGACGCCCGGGTGCTTGAGGAGGCATACTCTTGCACCCGTAGAACTGCGGTACCCGACGTCGAGAGCGAGGGGAACCTTTTATTGTCAATCCCCACTTCGTCACTGAACCCGATCTCGACGGACTGTCGGTTTCTTAAGGTGGCGTTTGTGGGGCGTATACTCACGACGCACCCCTAGGAGGCCCCGACAAGATCGGCGATAGCTTCTTGTTGGGTGTCCTGCCTCTAATTGTGGCTCCATGGTGGGTGTGGGGGTACATTCGTGAGTGAATTCGTAATTTCGTCAAGATGATAACCCCTGTTTCGGCTGTTTCTGGCTTACCTTTTCAGGCTCGTGGGGTGGGCGACCAAGCCCCCGAGTCGGTCCGTATTGGAAGACCGGGCTCTGTAGCCTCCGCTGCATTGGGCCCCGACCTTGCTCCTCCTTTGGCCTCTCTGACTCCTTCCCCTGGCTCCCCTCCCTCCTCTGTGGTTGGGTCGAGCCCCAAGCCCCCAGTGGTGACTACCTCGTCCCCTGGCGCGGCTCCTTCTCTAGTTGTTACTACTGCGCCTTTTAACCCCTCTCTCTCTGGGGGTTCTCACCGCCGTTCTCGTCACGGCCGCCCTCGCTCGATTCCTTCCAGTTCTGCTACCTATCAAGCCTTGTTTGGTCCCGCTTCGTGGGCCAAATATTTTGATCTCCTCCCTCTTGATTCTGCGCCTCCTGACGATTTCTCCCTTCATCGACATCTCATTGATTCCGTGGATGCCTCCATTACTTTTAACCCCACTCGTCTCGGTACGCGTGTCGTTGCTGCTCCTTCTCAGGATGCTGCTTCCCGCTTGGCTGCCTTATCCTGCCTTGGCGAGACCCCCGTTCGGGTCTCGAAGAACGTCCAGTTGAATGCCAGTGTTGGCACTATTTTGCTCCCGCCCCATGTTGCGACCGGTGTTCGGGACCTACGCGACTGCCACGACGATATTCGACATATCCTCGCTGCCCAGGGCCATTCTATTCTCCAGGTGGACACGTTTACTCGTCCCCCTCGTGGTAGTCGCCGTCAACCCCTCCGGGTTGTGAAGATTACCTTTGATGGTAGGACCCTTCCACCCTCTGTCATTCTTGCTGGTGCCAGGTGCTCTGTCCAGGAGTACATTCCTTCTCCTCGGCTCTGCAACAAGTGCTGGAGGTTTGGGCATGGTGCCCTCCGCTGCTCCGGGACTGTCTCTCTCTGTCCTTTGTGTGGTGGCGAAGGTCACTCTAAGTCGGAGTGCGCTTCTCCCCAGGCTCGTTGCCTCAACTGCGGTGAGGCCCATCCTACCTTCTCCCGTGCGTGTGTCCATTACAAGCTTGAGGCAGCCGTCCTCAACTTGAAGCACCGGGAGCGTTTATCTTTTCCTGAGGCGAGGCGCCAGGTTCGCCAGCTCCCGCCTTATGCTAATATCTCTTATGCTCGCGTGTTGCGCTCTTCCTCTCCTCGTCCTTCCCGCCTTCCTCAGACTCACAACCGTTTCCAGGCCTTGGACCCTGATGCGCCCACTGCCCCCTCCTCTGTCCCTTTGGGTTCTCTCCCGAAGGATCCTCCTCCTGGTCCTCTGTCTGGGGTTCCCCTTCCTTCTACCCGGTCTGTCGTGTCTTCTGTGTCTCCTTCCTCGTCCCCCTCCGATCCTCCTTCCCATCCTCTTCCTCCATCTATCGGCTCTCCCCGCCGCCTGTCGGTGCGGGCGGATGTCCATCGCTCTCCTAACGGCCGTCGTGTGTGCTCTCGTTCGGCTTCTCCTGTTGAGACACTGGAATCCGTTGCCCGGTACGTAGTTGCTGGGACACCGGTCTCTTTAAGTCAGAAGCGTAAGCCTGGCTCCTCTCCTTCCTCTTCCCCGGCGGGTAAGAAGGCTTCGCTTTCTTCCTCAGCTCCTCCTTCTGGCTCTGTTGCTCCTTCCACTCCCGTTTCAGTGCTTGCGCCCCCTGTTCCTGCTATGGAGGTTTCTTTGGCCCCTGCTTCCCTTTCGGTTGCTGCTCTTGCTGGGGTGCGCTCCTCTCTTTCTACTCCCCCTCTTCCTGCTGCTGTCCTTGACTGCTCCTCTCCGTTGTCTCCTCCTCCTCCTCCTCCTCCTCCTCCTCCGGACCCTGCCCGCCCACCTCTGATCTGTTCTCCCGTTTCCTTCCCTCCGTCTTTGCTCAGTTTACCCATGCCCCCTAACCCTGACTTTGCTGACCCTGATCCCGACCCTGATATTCTTTAACGTGCTCTGTTGGTCTTTCGCCTTTGTTTCTTCCTTGTTCTCTGTTTTTGTCCTTTCTCTTCTCGTCGTTGTCCATTCTTCAATGGAACGTTCGAGGTTATTACGCCAATTTCCTCGAACTCCAACTTCTGGTTTCGCGGTTTTCGCCCCTTTGTGTCTGTCTCCAGGAGCCGATGCTTGGTGCTCGTCCTGGTCGTTTTCGTGGCTATTCCTTTCTCTCCCCCCCCCCAGCCATTGCTGGGGCTTCTAATTCTTCTGCTCTCTTGATTCGGGCTGATGTTCCCTTTGTTCCTTTACTTTTTCCTTCGCCTCTCCATTGTTCTGCTGCTCGTATCTTTGTGGGGAAATGGTACACAGTTTGTTCCATTTATCTCCCCCCGGGTGTCCCGCTCTCTCTTCCTGATTTGAAACACCTCCTAGACTCCTTGCCGGAGCCTGTGCTCCTGCTGGGTGACTTCAATTGTCGTCATTCTCTTTGGGGTGACGTTCTGACGAATACCCGGGGTCGCCTCCTTGAGCCGTTTCTCCTCTCTTCTTCCCTGTCTCTTCTGAATTCTGGTGAGCCCACTCATTTGGACTCTCGAACTCGCACCCTTTCTTGTCTTGATCTTTCTCTCGGCTCTTCTTCTCTTTACTTAGATTTCACATGGCAGGTTCTTGATGACCTCCATGGAAGTGATCATTTCCCCATCCTTGTTTCCTTTTTCTCTTTTCGCCCTTCCCTCTCTTTCCCTAGGTGGCAGTTTGCTAAGGCGGACTGGACCCTGTTTTCCCTCAGTGCTACTCTCTCTGACCTCTCCCTTCTGCCCCTCTCTCGCGCTCTCCTCCTTTTTCATGACACTGTCTTCGACGCTGCCCTCCGCTCTATTCCTCGCTCTTCCTCTCGGGGTCCACGGAAGTGCGTTCCCTGGTGGAATGCGGACTGTGCTCGGGCTGTCCGCTGTAAGCGTGCAGCCTGGAAGAAGCACCGCCGTAGGCAGACGACCGATTCTTTTCTTTTCTTTCGGAAAGCGAGTGCGGTGGCCCGTAGGGCCATCCGTACGGCTAAACGTGAATGTTGGGCATCTTATGTCTCGACAATTACGTCCGAAACCCCTCTGGCCCAGATCTGGAAGCGTATCCGCAAGATAGCGGGTAAGTTCGTTCCCGATGTTTCACCGGTCCTTCACCTCCATGATACTCTTGTGGCGGACCCGTTGCAGGTCGCTTCCGAACTGGGTTCCCACTTTTCTTCTGTTAGCTCTGGTCTTCATCTTCCCCAATCTTTCCTTCTTCGTAAACCTGTCCTTGAGTCTCGTCCTTTAGATTTCTGCACTCATCTTCAGCTTCCCTATAATGATCCCTTCTCTCTCTCTGAACTTCGTTCTGCCCTGGCCCTCTGCGGTTCTACGGCGGCGGGCTCCGATGGTATTCATTATGAGATGCTTCGCCATCTCCCTCCGAGCACGTCTCAGTATTTACTGAGTCTGTATAATCGGATCTGGGAGTCGTCGTCAGTCCCTGAGGACTGGCTCGATGCCGTTGTCCTCCCTGTTCGCAAACCAGGGTCTCTGGGTACTTCCCCTAAGGACTTTCGCCCTATTGCTCTCACAAGTTGTGTCTGCAAACTCTTTGAACGTATGGTTAACGTTCGTCTGATGTGGTTCCTGGAACACCATCACCTCCTCTCCCCTTCTCAATTTGGTTTCCGCAAGTGCCGCAGCACGACAGATGTCCTGGTGAACTTGGAGGTCTATATACGTACTGCTTTTGCTGCGAAGACCTCCGTTGTTGCCGTCCTTTTTGACCTAGAAAAGGCTTACGACACCACTTGGCGTTATCATATCCTATCTCAACTTCATTCTTTTGGCCTTCGTGGTCATCTCCCTCTCTTTCTCCGCAGCTTCCTCTCTCGTCGTTCCTTTCGGGTGCGCCTTGGTACCGCTCTCTCTCCCCCTTTTCAGCAATACGAAGGTGTGCCCCAGGGTAGTGTTCTGAGCACTACTCTTTTTCTGGTTGCCCTCAATGGTCTTCTTTCCTCTCTTCCTTCTGGTGTCTTCTCCGCTCTCTATGTCGATGATCTTACCCTTTGTTGTCAGGGTGATGATTCGCCTCTCCTTCAACGCCGGCTTCAACTTGCGATTGATGCCGTGTCGTCTTGGGCCACAGGTCATGGCTTCAAGTTCTCTACTTCTAAGACTTGTGCCATGACTTTTACGCGGAAACGGGTTGTTCTTCGTCCCTCTTTGTCACTTTATGGTCATCCCCTTGAATACAAAGATTCCGCGAAGCTTTTGGGGTTATTCCTTGACACTCGTTTGTCTTGGTCTCCCCATATCTCTTACCTCCGTGTTGAGTGCTCTCAGTCCCTTACCCTCCTTCGGGTCTTGTCCCATACTTCTTGGGGGGCAGATAGGCGCACTCTCCTTGCTTTACATTCCTCTCTCGTCCTGTCTAAGCTCGATTATGGTTGCCCTGCTTACTCGTCTGCTTCTCCTTCTACTCTTCGCCGTCTTGATGCTTTGCACCATACTGGGTTGCGCCTCAGTTCTGGTGCCTTTCGTTCGACTCCCGTCCTTAGCTTGTATGTTGACACTGGCTTCCTGTCTCTCCAGGACCGCCGTGATCGCTACTGTCTTCGCTATCTTGCGCGGTCCTTGCAACATCCTTCCTCTCGTCTCTGTCGTGCTTTAACTTTTACCCCTCCTGCGGTTCCTGTTCCTCTTCACCACCTCCCTCTTTCTGTCCGGTTATCTCGCCTGCAGGATTCTCTTTCCGTTCGTATTTCTGATGTTTCTCCTCGTGTTGTTCCTTCTTTGCCCCCGTGGAGGGTCCCTCTTCCGCGGTTTTGTACATCCTTGACTCGTATCACTAAAGCTTTTACCCCTCCTACAGTTCTAAAACGCCTTTTCCTCGAGCACTTTTCTTCTCACTCCCGCTCCGTTTCTGTCTTCACCGATGGGTCTAAGTCAGCGGACGGTGTTGGCTACTCTGTTGTTTTTCCTGATCGCACTTATATGTGTCGCTTGCCTCCGGAGACTAGCATCTTTACAGCGGAACTTTATGCTATTCTCTATGCTCTTCGTCTCCTGCTTTCTCGTTGTCAGTCTTCCTTTGTGGTTGTTGTTGACTCTCGTAGTGCCCTCATGGCTCTCGGGTGCTTTAATCCAGTTCATCCGGTGGTTGTCGAGATCCAGCATTGGCTGTTTCTCGTTCACAGTAAATTTAAGTCGGTTGAGTTTTGTTGGGTTCCCAGCCATATTGGCGTGTCTTTCAATGAGCGTGCGGATGCTGCCGCTAAGGAAGCTGTCCGCTCTTGTCCCATCTCTCGTAAAGGCATTCCGTATTCCGACTTTTACCCGGTTATCCATTCCTCAGTCCTTACCCGTTGGCAGGCTTCTTGGTTGTCTGTTACTGGTAACAAGCTACGTACTCTTAAATGTTGTGTTTCCTCGTGGCCGTCCTCCTTCCACCGTAACCGGCGGTGGGAAACAGCTCTAGCGAGGTTGCGTATTGGCCATACTCGCTTAACCCATGGTCACTTGATGGAGCGCCGCCCTGCTCCTTATTGTCCTAGTTGCATTGTCCCTCTTACGGTCGTGCATGTCCTTCTTGAATGTCCTGACTTCCAGGACGAGCGTGTGTTTTGCTTTCCGACCGCCCCTCGCGGTCACCTGTCCCTCGATAGAATTCTTGGTGACTCGGATACTTTTGATATCGTTCGCCTTATGCGTTTTTGTTCTCGTATTGGCATCCTTGGTGATATTTAGCGCCCTCTGATTATTTTGCGTATTTGATGGTGCTACATAGCCTTCCCGGTTTGGTGCCTTCTTTTGATAATTACTTACTTACTTCGGCAAGGTGAGGTGCCTGCCGTGCCTGTGTGTGTTAACGACTGTAGTTCTGCTCTTTCCATCCCTTTGCAGAAGCGTGCACGTCGGTGCTCTGAGGCTGTTTCCCTGGATGATGTGGACAGTGTGGGTGATGTGGTCTCTGTGGACTCTTCGGACGGTGGTGGTGTGGCCTGTGTGGATGTAACGATGGTGACCGTGCCTGCGGAGGGGCCTGCTGGGCGTGGTGTGGTGCGACCTGTCTCGAAGCGTTCGCGGCGGGCTCGGAGTGTCTCTCCCCTTCGTGGTGTGCCTTGGGAGGAGGTGGGGGAGTATGGTGCTCAGCTGGCGTCCCCCGCCGTGGATGATGGTGCTGTGCGGGGCTCAGAAGTTGCTACCTGTGTCCCCCTTCCTGTGTCACCTGCTGTTGGATCCCCGCAGTGGGGGGTTGTCCCTGATGATCGGGACCTCGTCGTGATGTTGCGGAAAGATGTGCGCCGGGGGGCCTCGGCTCCTGTGCCCTGTGGTGGGGTCGCTGCCGCGCCTGCATCCCCTGCTGTTCCCCCTCCTTCATTGCCCCGGTCTGGTGGTTGCCTAGTCCCGTCTTCTGGTGTCGTGCCCTGTGAGGGTCCGGAGTTGGGCCCTTATTGGGATACCCGGGTGCTTCCGATCCCATGGTGCTCGTCCACGATCTGGGTATCGTCTAAGAAGGTGTTTGTTTATAGGGTGCCGGATAGGATGTCTCAGCCGAGGGTACTGCCTGATGGCCGGCTGCCCGCCGACCTGTGGGTGATTTGGGAAGCGTACCGCTTGCGCTTTCCGATACGCAAGTTTCCGGAGAAGTATTAGTTCCCATCTTGCACACACGGCTACGCCGTGCCTGGATCAGCTGCCGCCGTGACCACGACTCCCCGCCCCCCTGTGCGGGGAGTCTCCCTCTAACGTTCGCCTCTGTTTTCGTCGCCACTCCTCTCTACGGCCCATCACATCTACCGCTTTTGACTTTCTTCTCCTCCTCACCATCAACGCATCTCCTTACATCTGTCCTGGTGCAGTCATCGGGAGGGTTACCCCTTCATGCAAACTGCACCTATTCTCAAGAAGAAGAAGAGGGCGAAGCGTTTTATTTCCTCGAGTGAAGTTTCTCATGTGTCAGGATGGAGAAATCTACATGTAAATACAAAGTTACATTTTCCTTTCCTTAGTATATTTTGACCCTTTTTGGGGATGGTTATAACTGCATTCTAACCCTTTCCTATTTCCAGAACAAGTCTGCAAATGTCCTTTACATATTTTAACTCGTATAGATATTATTGTTTTATGCCCTAGTTAATTTGCTCGAAACATACTTAAAAGAGCCTTTTTATTGCAGGTGTGTGTGAGAGCGCTTACAGATGTGTGAGAAAGCTCAGGTTACAATTCAGGAACATATTACAGGTATGATATGCATATAAGTGATGTAAGATTTAAATAATTGAGTACAACATTATTTTTATTAACATCAAATCAGACGTTTCGTATCATAGTGAATTAAACATCAACAAAAGAACTTGAAGGAGAGATTCTACTAGTCTTATATTAATGAAGAAGATGCTGTTGATAATGTTCAAAGACTGACAACGACAGTAATATTTATTGAAAATATTTATGAACATTATTAAGGACACTAAATATATTTTCACAAACATAGTGAAGGTCAAGCGGACATAATAAATTATTAAATATTCCTTAAAGTGTATGGTGGTGGTATACGACACGTTTTTAAAGCCGGGTGTATATTATTCCAGTATATAAGATTCTCATAATCATGGAATCATTTTGAAAGAGCATGAATATATCGGCAGCAAGAATAAACACATAAGAACATATGTATGAAGGAAACTGAAGAAAGGTCTATTGGCCCATACGTAGCAGCTCCTATTTATATCCACCCAAACTAAAGAGATCCTACGTCTGTTATGTTAACCCGGTAATTTGTTCTAAATGTCAACATCCCAGTTACCAAACCAGTATTTACCCAAGTCTTTCCTAAATCTAAAGTTGTTCTATTTATATCAATTTCGCATTCTAGAGTGAAATATTAAATAACTTATTAATATCTCCCTTGTTATGCCTATTTATCCACTAGTACACTACAATCAATGCCTGACATGAAAGGTGTTATGGCCTCACTCAGCCAGTAACCGGGTTCTTTATCTCAATCACTGCTAATGGGCTTGATGCCTCTTCATTGATCGCACCCCAAGTCAATAGTAAGTTAGAGTAGTCGGTATAGAGTAATTCAGCAGTATGTTGTTGTTGTTGTTAAAGATTCGCTACCTGGAACAAAGTTCCAAGTAGCACGGGCTATGGTGAGCCCGCAGGATGTATTATTCAGCAGTAGTAAGTAATAATGAAAGGAAAAGGGGTAAACAATACTGATCAGCACTTTCACCAATATATACTATATAACCCCTATACATACACACACATGTACACTGCGAGTGTCACATTTGCACAGGACACCAATACGATAAATTATGCAGTCTTCTACCCTGTGAGTCCACCATCTTCTGTTATACGTCACCCACGCTCAATGGTCCTCACACTGGCGAGTTAACCCTACTCAACAAAAAATGGGCCAGTCCTACATTGTAACATCAGTGTGTCCAAAATACCCCACATCGTGTCTCCAGCTACACCCTGGCAGAAGTGTCCAGCAACACACTTCGCAGAACTTCTCAACAGACGGCCAGTACTGCCGTCTCGTAACTCCGCTTGATCTAACCCGGGTACGTTGGTCCTACCAATAACACTTCAAAGACAAAGCACTGCCTCTACCGACGGCCGCCACTTGTCCTTGCTGAAACAAGTCGGGAGTTCTAGACTGCCCTGGTTGAACTGATTTCTAGAGCACAGGACGCCTTCCTCATCACTCATGTGGACACAAGTCATTATCAAGACATTAAGTGCATAAGGATAATCTATGATGGCAGCCTTTGCCAGGGAACCGAAAATATGATTGGGTGAACGCAATAGATAGTGTTGATATCACCACCTCCCTCACCAAAGGGCATTGTCATCAATCCACCTCCTAAATGAATTATCAGGAGCATTCCTACAGATGGCGTCGATATTGCCGCATATTTTAACAGATGTTGATATCGTCACAGAAGGCTATTCTGAGCGATGTGTGAAGCAAAGCACTAAAAGCTCCAGCACCTCTCCTCCACCCCACATGCAACACTCCACACATACAAATCACCCCACCCACAACCTCACGCTCAGACTATACTCCCAAGCCCTCAACCCAGCGCCTCACTACAGTCAACACCCGCTATCACATCTACCTGCCAACACCAACAACTAACGCCACACCCCAGGTACAGTCCGAAGGCGGACGAGATGATGGCCCTTGCCATAGCCTGTGAGAAGTCGGCAATCCAAATGTCCAGTGAATACATCTCTACATTCGCGACACTCCTTCCCCAATTTATAATGGGCAACTACCTGCCCCCATGAAAAGAACCCCTGAGCTCCAAGGCACCACAATTAGAGCACCAGAGGTCCGTCTACTCCCATGTTATGGCATTATCATGGGGGGGGGGGGGGACAACGTTCTACCCAACCAGCCCCTCAAAGAGTAGACACAAATGTGGTCCCCCCCCCCTCCCTGTGGGAAATCTACCGGTAAATAATTTATATCTTTAAATAATTTTATATGGACTGTATTGTAAGTTTGTTTATAATTTGGTTTTTTACTTGTTTAAACATGTTTCACTCTGAAGTTATAATTTAATGTCACCAGTAAATTTCCTTTCACACACGTTAGGGGGTTATAATTATTAAACTTGGTTATAACGTAATTAAACGACTCCCGTTATATTCACTTAATACACAAAC
>NC_091161.1:38062998-38065498 GCF_040958095.1 Procambarus clarkii
CAGCTGTGAGGCGTGCACGATCACTGGGGGTTGTTGCTGCCTCCAGCAAAGCTGTGGCTTCTTTGTCTACAATGGGGCTGTCCCAACTGGATTGTTTCTTGGCTTTCGGCATGGCTGGTCTGAGTGCTGGGTCTGTCATGGCACCCCATTTCGTGTCACATTCCGTGTAGTGGGGGTCCTGTATCCCCGCTACATCACTCAGGGTGTCAGGTAGAATTTCCTTAACCAGGTCATCTGATGCTGAGGAGGAAGACAGGAAGGCTGGGACTGCAATTTGGGTGGCGGTGCGGACACCCAAGCCACCGAGCCTGACAGGAAGAGTGGCTTGTTTCCACTGGCATTCGTTGAGAGGTTAACAACTTTTTCCAGCATGGTCTTCAGTAGGAGGTCATACTCGTCAAGCTTTGGGTTGTTGTAAGATGGGGCGCACCTCAGAAAGTAGGTTAGCCTCGGAAGGGATAGGCATTTGGTGAGGAGATAAAAAGCATCGTGGGCATCGATGTCACCTATTCTGTCTTCCATCCTCCTAAGGTCTGCGATTTTCTTGTCGAGGATCTCATCAATGGCGTTAGACCCGAGGGGAGCTCCAAGGAGGGTGCTGTTCTCGGCCCTAATGACATGGGCTCCAGGCAAGGCAGACCTTATTCTAGCTACGATGTCTGGGTTGGAGGAGACTACTTCACACTTGGAAGGGTTCAGGACGAGACCCAGGCTTACTTCTTGCTCCCTTATTTTCCTGATATCTGACAAGAGGTGGTCTACGGTGCCAGCTATAGTGCCATCATCCAAAAACCAGATGTTGAACTCGCTGGACAAGCTTTCGGTGATTTCTTTTAAGACTAAGCAGAAAAGAAGGGGAGCAAGAGGATCACCTTGCTGAACACCTTCACATGATCTGATTTCATGTTCACCAAAGAGCAGTTTTGACTCGCCACTGTAGCA
Organism: Procambarus clarkii; assembly: GCF_040958095.1. Taxonomy (NCBI): domain Eukaryota; kingdom Metazoa; phylum Arthropoda; class Malacostraca; order Decapoda; family Cambaridae; genus Procambarus; species Procambarus clarkii. Next base: position 38,063,941 of record NC_091161.1, read on the forward strand.
CGATAGTATGAACGGGTAGAGGGGCCGGAAATGGCGATGTACGGCACAAAGTACTGCATCTCTTCTTACCATGTTGAAGGCATTCTTAAAGTCCAGTTTGAGCAGGGCCTTTTCATCAGAAATGTTTGTGATGTATGTTCGTGCTGCATGGGCAGCCGCTTCACAGCCTTGGGGGATTCCAAATCCTAGCTGGATTGGTTTCAGCAATTCAGCCGCTTGCTGGCTGACAACCCTCGTAGCAGCCTTGGCAATCAGGCGTCGGAGAGTGTTGCCAACAGCGATTGGCCTGATTCCTTCGTCCTTCTTTTTGAGAGCACAGAGGGAGGCACCAAAAAAGAGAGGCCTGATGACCTCAGGTATCTCACCAGCCAGACACATGTTGACGAACCTTGTGAGTTCCATAAGAAGATCTTGTGCAGCATCACCAACCGCAGGATTTAACATTTGCTTGATATGTTGAGGTTTTAACCCTGTAAAGCCGCCTGCTGACCCAGGTGGAAAAGAAAGGGCTGCTTTGTAGACCTCAGATTCACCAACTGTTAATGGGTCTGAAATGGTGTCGGCTGATGGCGGAACGATGTTGTCGCCTTGAGGGGCTCTGGGTGGGTGCTTGCTTTGCAGGGCCCGTGCTGTGGCTGAGTTTCGAGGAGCAATTTTCTCGTCACTGGTGAGGACTCTAATAGCACTTGCGGTATTTCCCTCTTCAATTTTCTTGGTGATTTGTGCTCTGATTTTGTACGTTTCCGGTATGTTGTTGTTACCATTTCTGCGGTGGGTGTGTTTTGCTCGGAGAGGCAGGCGAACTAGGTTGTCCCCCCTTGGGTATTCATTTATCGCCCTCAGGACCGAGGAAGCAAGTGATTTGTCCCTCCTTGGAGGGACGGTGAGGCATACATTGCCAAACAGAAGGACATTATGCCACGCTTGAATGTTTTCCGGTGCATCATTGACCCTTTTCAGAAGATTACAAAGTTTGGCTGCTGCATTTGGGCGGGCTGCTTTTGGGATGTGTGGTAATGTTCTAGCAGACGTCGCTATGATCGCTTGGGTGAGGTTCTCAGATGAGATTAGGTTAATGGGAGTCTCTTCCCTAACTGTTAATGGCAGCTGGCCATTGCTTCCCTTCGGAAGCTGGTGGGAACCACTGCATCTTTCCTCGTTGAAGGTGTGAAAGCGGATAACACCACCGATGGAGTTTATGGCGGTGTTTTTGTTGCATACTCGGCAAAAACCTCTTTTAGGAGCAGTTGTTGGCACCTCAAGGCTTGTGGAGTCCTGCCCGACCGCTGAGACCCCTTCCATTTCAACTCGGTTGGCCGAGTTAAACTGTGCATTATTCTATAGAGGGGGGCAAACACACTGGGTCATGGCCAAGCAACTGGGTGTGGAGCCAGCAACTGGGTGTGGAGGCATCAACTGGGTGTGGAGCCAGCAACTGGGTGTGGAGGCATCAACTGGGTGTGGAGCCAGCAACTGGGTGTGGAGCCAGCAACTGGGTGTGGAGGCCGCGGCTGGGTGTGGAGGCATCAACTGGGTGTGGAGGCATCAGCTGGGTGTG
>NC_091161.1:38075498-38100498 GCF_040958095.1 Procambarus clarkii
AATTCCAGCTATCCAGGGAACCTGTCGAAACAGAGGCAGCTACAGGAGGGGACACACAAATATTTGTGCCCTGCAGTTACACACCCGTTCCGACAGACTCGATCGCAATCTATCCAGATGAGAACAAGTTCTCTTCCGACTAGACCACGCTGGAGTCGCTGTATGTCTCAAATTTGGTCCCTTTATTTATAGTTAGTATTTTTGGTGAATTAATTGATTTGTTTTAATTTTTTATTGACTTAAACTTATTTACTTATTGACTTATAAACTTATTATTGACTTGACTTATTGGTAGAACGATTTGGGGAGTTGGGGGGGGGAGAGGGGGAGGGGGGGTTGTGTGTGTAATGGATTGTCGAGATCGTGGTTGGTTAGTATTTATCTAGTTGTGTTCACCTAGTTGTGCTTGCGAGGGTTGAGCTCTACTCTTTCGGCCCGCCTCTCAACTGTCAATCAATCAATTATTACTAACTAATAAAAAACATTCCACATACACACACCCAGGAAGCAGCCCGTAACAGCTGTCTAACGCCCAGGTACATATTTACTGCTAGGGAACAGGGGCATCAGAATGATAGAAACTCTGCTGATTTCCGTTTGTTCCATCACCGTGGGATCGAATGAGCTACGATTACGAGTCGAGAGCGACGTCCACTCAGCTATAAAGCCCCCTAGTTTGTGTATTGGTGCAACAGATAATTTGGGAGAGGTTAAGGGAAAGGAATGATGTTTGGTGGCTTTGAAAGCTTTGGATGGGAGGGGGGTTGGCAGTTATGAATTAAAATTGTTAATTATTTAAGATAGCATATATATGCAAAAGACGTTGCGAGATATAGTAAGAAAAGTGTTTCTGACTGAGGTTAGGTGCTGTGTGATTGATTTGTATGTTAGGAAAAAGAACACTTATTAGAAACTTAGATGATCTTTTGAAATGTTCCTTACCAAATAGTTGCAAATTATTGTGTAAAAGGGCTATGGTTACGCTACCCTAAACAAACACACGTGAGCACAATTAGTCCACGGGATTCAGAGAGAGTGAGAGTGAACAGCGAAATAGTAACAAAAAATATGACAATGAGGAGAAACTATGTCATTCAAACGTTAACCATATAAATTACAGTAACACTAACCGAGCGTCCACATACATATTCCAATCAATTTACATAAATAAACATTCACCAATATATTCCTTTAAAATGGACACATGCAGATAGTTGCAGTACACATGTCAGTTCAATTACTGGTACACATAAACACTCATAGCTGGACGTGTCTGTCCATCTTGACAATAGTAGACATGTAACAAAAAATGTGACAATAATGGGAAACTATGTCATTCAAACGTATAAATGTTAACCATATAAATTACAGTAACACTAATCGCGCGCACACGTACATATGTCAATCAATTTACATAAATACACATTCACTAATGTGTACCTTTAAAATGGACACATACAGATAATTACCGTACACATGTCAGTTCAATTACAGATACACATACACACACATAGCTTCAAGTGTCTGTCGGTCTTGACAATAGTACACATGGATACGCACACAAAACAGTCATTATCAATTAATGTGTGTGTGTATTTATTTTCTCCTTGTATTTACTATATGTATCTGCAGAATCGAGCTATTAGCTCTTGGACCCAGCCTATCAAATATATGTATTTTTCCTTTTTTTATATCTACTACATCTATTTCTCTCTAACACACACACATACACACACACACACACACACACACACACACACACACACACACACAAACTGGAGACCTACCGTCTAAACGGAGAGAGTTCGTTGGTTATAATCCTAATGATCCCATATCGAATCTCAGCTGATGCAATAGCAAATCGACAGATATTCTTTAACCTGATTCGCCTGTTCACCGGCTCCCCTCCGACCGGGGAGCCAGTCGGCCGAGCGGACAGCACACTGGACACTGGACTTGTGATCCTGTGGTCCCGGGTTCGATTCCGGGCGCCGCCGAGAAACAATTGGCAGAGTTTCTTTCACCCTGTGCCCCTGTTACCTTGCAGTAAAACAGGTACCTGGGTGTTAGTCAGCTGTCACGGGCTGCTTCCTGCGGGGTGGAGGCCTGGTCGAGGACCGGACCGCGGGGACACTAAAGCCCCGAAATCATCTCAAGAAGAACCTCAAGAGATAAGCACAAATGAATCCATCAATGGATCCATCTATCTATCTACTTATATCTGTCAATCCATCAATCTATCTTCCCATAAACCAACCGTTTATCATTATATACATTTATATTTCATTTATCCGTCCATCAACTCTTCTGTCTATCCATCCATCTACTCATATGTCTTTCCATCCATCAGATAGACGGATGCATCTATGCATCCGTCTATCCGTCAATGTATATATTTAGCAATCAATGTAAACATCCATCTATCTACTTATATAAATTTTCCTTTAATCCCTGTTTCACCTGCACCACTCCCCCTGTTCCCCCATCCCCATCCCTGTTTCACCTGCACCACTCCCCTGTTCCCCCATCCCCATCCCTGTTTCACCTGCACCACTCCCCCTGTTCCCCCATCCCTGTTTCACCTGCACCACTCCCCTGTTCCCCCATCCCCATCCCTCTTTCACCTGCACCACTCCCCCTGTTCCCCCATCCCCATCCCTGTTTCACCTGCACCACTCCCTCTGTTTCTCCCTCTTCATCCCTGTTTCACCTGCACCACTCCCCCCTGTTTCTCCCTCTTCATCCCTGTTTCATATGAACCACTCCCCCTGTTCCCCCATCCCCATCCCTGTTTCACCTGCACCACTCCCCCCTGTTTCTCCCTCTTCATCCCTGTTTCATATGCACCACTCCCCCTGTTCCCCCATCCCCATCCCTGTTTCACCTGTACAGCACCCCCTGTTCCCCCCTCTTCCTCCCTGTTTCACCTGCACCACTCCCCCTGTTCCCTCTCTTCATTCCACCTCTAAATCCCGTATCCTCCCCCCCCCACCACCTTTGCACCTCTTCCTTTAACTTAAATCAGGACCAATAAACTACTTTGTGTTTAATTTAGGTTTTTTCTAAGTACGAAAAAGCTTTCAGCCACCTCAAGCATTATTTTACAATTAACTTTAATTAAATTGGTAGGGGGGGGGGAGTGATAAGAATAATTAATAATTATTCCTAAATCCTTTAGCTAAAGTCAACACTGATCAACCTATGCCCGTTCCCTACCCCAGACCATTCCCTCTACAAATACATTAATTTAGTAATAATAAGCCTTATTAATATATTAATAAAAAAATTTTAAAATAAATCTGTGTATGGCTGCAGCCTCCAGCATGTGGCCTCATTACATAGACAGACATTCTCTTATATATATATATATATATATATATATATATATATATATATATATATATATATATATATATATATATATATATATATATATTATTAAATATGACCGAAAAAGTAAGATTAATAATTCTAACAGGAATTTTCTCAATCTTTCATACATTTCTTTTCACTGTTGGAGGTAAATCAAAAATCAATTCTCCAAAATTCATTTTTATTTCTAGTCTGACGCGACACGAGCGCGTTTCGTAAAACTTATTACATTTTCAAAGACTTTAGTTTACAAATACACAACTGAATAGAACTTACGCATCTCCGTTTTTATATCTACATTTGAGAGAGGTGGATGGGGTGAGGTGGCATTAATAGGGTATTAATTTCATCAACACAAGACAGAACAAGAGGTGGTATTAATAGGGTATTAATTTCATCAACACAAGACAGAACAAGAGGTGGTATTAATAGGGTATTAATTTCATCAACACAAGACAGAACACAAAACAATGGGTATTGAATAGAAGTGATTGTAGAAAGCCTATTGGTCCATATTTCTTGATGCTTCTATATTGGAGCGGAGTCTTGAGGTGGGTAGAATATATATATATATATATATATGTATATATATATATATATATATATATATATATATATATATATATACATGCGAACAAGCCTTAATGGTTCCCAGGACTATATGCAACTGAAAACTCACATGCCAGAAGTGACTCGAACCCATACTGCCAGGAGCAATGCAACTGGTATGTACAGGACGCCTTAATCCGCTTGTGTCAATTTTAAAGGAATATATTAGTGAATATATATTTATGTAAATTGATTATATATATATATATATATGAATATGATTATATATATATATATATTCTGGGAGTATGGGTTCGAGTCACTTCTGGGGTGTGAGTTTTCATTCGCATATAGTCCTGGGGACCATTCAGGCTTGTTCGCATATATATATATATATATATATATATATATATATATATATAATATATATATATATCAATTTACATAAATATATATTCACTAATATATTCCTTTAAAATTGACACAAGCGGATTAAGGCGTCCTGTACATACCAGTTGCATTGCTCCTGGCAGTATGGGTTCGAGTCACTTCTGGCATGTGAGTTTTCAGTTGCATATAGTCCTGGGGACCATTAAGGCTTGTTCGCATGTATATATATATATATATATATATATATATATATATATATATATATATATATATATATATACTTTATTAAATATGACCGAAAAAGTAAGATTAATAATTCTAACACGAATTTTCTCAATCTTTCGTACATTATGCTTCACTGTTGGAGGTAAATCAAAAATCACTTCTCCAAAATTCATTTTTATTTCTAGTCTGACGCGACACGGGCGCGTTTCGTAAAACTTATTACATTTTCAAAGACTTCACAAATACACAACTGATTAGAACTTGCATTTCCCTGATTTTATATCTACTTTTGAGTGAGGTGGGAAGGGTGATGTGGCATTACATTTGAGTGAGGTGGGAAGGATGATGTGGCATTAGAGGATATTAATAGGGTATTAAAAGTATCAACACAAGACAGAACTTGTGTTCTGTCTTGTGTTGATACTTTTAATACCCTATTAATATCCTCTAATGCTACATCATCCTTCCCACCTCACTCAAATGTAATGCCACATCACCCTTCCCACCTCACTCAAAAGTAGATATAAAATCAGGGAAATGCAAGTTCTAATCAGTTGTGTATTTGTGAAGTCTTTGAAAATGTAATAAGTTTTACGAAACGCGCCCGTGTCGCGTCAGACTAGAAATAAAAATGAATTTTGGAGAAGTGATTTTTGATTTACCTCCAACAGTGAAGCATAATGTACGAAAGATTGAGAAAATTCGTGTTAGAATTATTAATCTTACTTTTTCGGTCATATTTAATAAAATATGTCTACAGGAAAGACTGCTACCAAAATATACTAATATATATATACATATATATATTTATATATATATATATATATATATATATATATATATATATATATATATATATATATATATATATTGTGACGGTAACGCGTTGGTGTTCGGCTGTTTAAGGCTAGGGGTATGGCCTCGTCACATAGTTATAAAAAAAAAGAAAAAACTGGAACTTCGTCTGTGGTAAGGTAAGGAGAAGACACACAAGTAAATTTTAACAATGAAATTTTAATTACGTTAAATAAATCAAAACATGAAAAAATGCACAAACAAATTCTTATAATAAAATCAATCAATCAAAATAATAAGAATACTTAAATGACACAATGAAAAGTTACGTTAAGGCAAAATAACAAGAAGTGCAACACAAAATTAAATGGGAGGTGCTGGAATATTGGCTTTAAGCTATCACCTCTCTCAGTACACGCTAACGTCTAGCCGGGAGGAGTGATAACTACGAAAGCACTGAACATTCTGAGGTCTGAGGTCGTGGCGACCCCAGACATCAAGTAGTATGGGGGGGCGAGTGCAGGTGCAGCCAGACCGGCGACCAATCAGCGGGGCCGGTAGCGATCAACGAGTAGTTTGGCGGTTTGAGTCTGAACAGGTGTCTCTGGCTGCAACGTTTTGCGCTCTGGCAAGCCTTGCTGGTGTTGTTGTCGTTGTTGGACATTCTTCCTTAGTAGTATTATATAATTTCAACGACGTAATTATGGAGGGAAGAGCAGGCTCAATCTCTTGGAGATTATCGTCACAACTCTCCCCCGAAGCCTGCGGTTATGGAAGAAGTACGTCGTTATGTGGTGGAGTAATGGATGGAGTCGCTTCTACTTCATAAACTCTGGAGAGGGCATCGGCTATGGTGTTGTCAGAACCCTTGATATAGCGGATCTCCAGGTTGAAGTCTTGTAAATACAGAGCCCATCGTAGAAGACGCTGGTTGGTGAATTGGGCTTGATGTAGGAAGCGGAGAGGGTTGTGGTCTGAGAAGATGGTGGTAGACCTGGCGCCTTGTAGGTACGGAGCGAAGTGTTGGAGGTTCAGGACGATGGATAGTAGCTCCTTTTCAATAGTGCTGTAGTTCCTCTGGTGTGGTTTCAGTTTGTAGCTGTAGTAGCTGACGGGTAGAACCTCCTCGCCTCGTTGTTGCATCAGGACACCACCAACGCCGGTACCACTGGCGTCGACATGAAGGATGAAGGGTTTATCTGACGAGGTGAGAGTGGAATTAGAAGAGGGCAAAGGAGCACGATTATTATCCTGAAAGCATTTGGGAAGATCATTAAGGATTTCGGAATTAGAAAGCGCTGACTCCTTGTCAGTGCTTTCGGGAGGAGAAGCTGGGAAGGTCTCACTGTGGATGTAGGGTTCTGTGAAGGTAGAACAATTAGTCAAGACAGTGGGAGGAGTACCATTATATTGCTTCAGGAGGTTGACGTGGCACAGCTGGGTCTTCCGCCGCCTATCTGGAGTCTCTATGACGTAGTTGTTGTTGCTTCTGCACTCTTTGACGCAGTAGGGTCCTGAAAATCTGTTTTGTAAAGGTGAACCTGGGATAGGGAAATAGGCAAGGACGAAGTCTCCCGGCTTGAATTTTCTTACTTTGCTGGTCTGGTCGTAATGAGTCTTCATTCTCACCTGGGCTTTCAATAGATTATCATGGGCAAAGCGGTGGACTCTCTCTAGAATGTGTTGAAGGTTTTGAAGAAACTGGGGCACATTCTGATGCTCACTGAAGGTGGCATCTCTGAGAGAGTCTTTGAAAGCCTTAAGGGGAGTACGGCACTTACGGCCATAGAGCATCTCATAAGGAGATACTCCTAGGGACTCATTGGGGAGACTTCTGAAAATACACATTATTAGGTCAATCTGCTTATCCCAATCCTTTGAGGTTTCACTACAAAACTTTTTCAAGAGTGCTTTGATGGTCTGATGACTACGTTCAAGAGAACCCTGTGAAGCAGGATGATAGGGGCTGGACAATACCTGTTTGATGTTGAACTCCTCCAGTGTCCTTTTGAAGAGATCACTGGTGAAGTTGGTACCACAGTCACTTTGAATCTCCCTGGGAAATCCGTATTGAGTGAAGATCTTCAATAGATGTTTTATAACCGTAGCAGCCGTGATGTTCTTCACGGGAACTGCTATGGGAAATCTGGTGGTAGGACACAGGATGGTTAGGATGTAGGCGTTACCTGAACTGGTCCGAGGTAAAGGACCAACACAGTCTATTATGAGTCTGTGGAAAGGTTCCGCAGGCACCTGTATGGGAATCAGTGGTGCTCTGGGAATGGAGACGTTCGGCTTGCCTGCCATCTGACATGTATGACACTGTTTTACGTACTGTTTGACGTTATTTACCATACCTGGCCAGTAGTAGTCTTGACGAATCCCATGGTAAGTCTTGTTGAAGCCGTAGTGGGAGAATGCTCCGTGGGCCAGGTGTAGAATAGTGGGCCGCAGGCTGGTGGGAATCACAAGTTGTTCGATGTTGGCCCAATCGTCCTCCTTCAGTTTACTGGGTCTATATCTGCGGTAGAGCAAGTCGTTCTCTAGGAAGAACCCAGGAATACTGTCGGGTTGAGTCTCAGCCTGGAAAAACAATGGTGTTAAAGTAAGATCTTCCCTCTGCAACTTACGGAACTCCAACTTGGTCAGATGCGGGGGTAGTTTCTGAGGGTCTTGAGGGACAGCGGTAGCAGTAGAGTCAGCTGGCTGTGGACGTGCGGCTTGTGCACGGGTGGTCACGAGAACCGGAGGAGAAACTTCATCACTCTCTTGAACCTCTGCTGGAACATACTCAAGAATAGGGTTTATTGGCACAGAGTTACACACCTGGGGTTTGTCCATGACGATCAGGTTGGTCGGTTGCAGGTCTTCTGCCAAGTCGTTGCCTAGGAGAAGTTGCACTCCAGGCATGGGAAAAGGCTTTTCCCTGACGGCGACTTGGACTTCCCCGTTCACGTAGGGACAATCCAGGTGGACTCTGGCGAGAGGGTATGGAGTGGTAGCAGTGAGGTCAGTGATGAAGACTGTTTCTCCGGTGTAGACGATGTTGGGCACAGCCGACTTCAAGATGATCGATTGTAGAGCCGCTGTGTCCCTCAAGATCTTCAATTTGAAACGTCCCTCCGGATTTGAACCGTTGGCAGAGACAGTTCCAGTATACAGGTGGTTACTGAAAAGAGAAAGATCATTAACATCAACACCAACATTCATCACAGGCTTACCGGACTTAGGAGGAGTTGGTTTGGGTCTTTGTTGGTCAGTGGTTCCCTTGTATTGAGACTTACCACACTTGTCTATGGTATGTCCATAGAGTCTACAATACTTGCAGTACAGTTGTGAACCAGCTTGATCGGGGCTCACCTTCTCGTAACTGTACCACGACTTCTTACTGGAGGATGGTTCGGGTGTCAGCCGGTGGATGAGGCTGTAAGTGTCAGCCGACTTGGCACACTTCAGGTAGTCGGTTTCTTCTTTATCTGCTAAGTAGAGGCGGACAGGAGGCGGCACACGTCTCAAGAATTCTTCAACAAGCATCAGGTTGACGAGTTCTGTAAAAGTAGAGACATGTGCTGCTTCCAGCCATTTCATGAAATACCTCCGTTTCGTGTTAGCAAACTCGAGGAAGGTAGTGGTACTTGCCTTCAGGTGGTCACGGAATTTCCTTCTATAACTTTCAGTAGAGAGGAGGTAGGCGTCCAACACTGCATGTTTTAGAGTGTAGTAGTCATTCTCAGACGCCAAAGTACTGAGTGTGACTGCAGCTCTACCTGTAAGATGGACTCTGAGAAGTGTGGCCCATTGGTCGACAGGCCAACTGAGTTGATTAGCAAGGGTTTCAAAGGTGGTAAAGAACACATCAACTTCTGCTTCTACAAAGGATGGCATTAACTTACTTGCATGTGATATATTAAAACTGACGGGAAGATTGGCAGTAGCTTGCTGGCGTTGAGTGAAGTGTGAAGTTTCCAAGGCGATTTCGCGTTGACGACACTCTAGAGCCAGAGTCGCTTGTTGCTTGTCATGTTCGCGTTGTATTTCCAACTCGCGTTGTTTGGTTTCAAGCTGTACTCGTTCACGTAGTAATGCGACCTCACGTTCGTGTTCTTCTCTCCTCAAAGCGGCCTCGCGTTCTTGTTCGTTTCTCCTCAAAGCAGCGTCGCGTTCTTGTTCGTCTCTCCTCAAAGCAGCTTCACGTTCTTGTTCGTCTCTCCTCAAAGCAGCTTCGCGTTCTCTGAGGGTGATTTCTCGTTCTTGTTCTTCCCTCCGTATGGCAGCTGTTCGTTCTTCAATCTTGGCCAGCTCTAGTTTGAGTTTCATCGTCGCCAAATCAGTTTTATCTGTAATATAGTAAGTTTCATGAGTTTCAGAGTCTATCTTACCTTGCTCTAAATAGTAATCCAGCAACAGGTTGTGTAGGTCATTTTTGTTGGCTTGGTAGGGAACTTCTAGTTGATACTCATGTGCAAGAGTTTGTAATTCAGTCCTCTTGGCACGACTTAAAGTCCCTATTTCACCTGCTGGATTTGTACGGAAAGCTTGGAGACGAAACATGGTGAAATTAGCAAATAAAGGTACACGAATATTCAATAGTGAATGTCAGAAACAGGACAACGTGGCAACTGGTACCTATCCTGTGAGATCTTTAACAATTAAAGTTAAGTAAAAGATGTTAAATGATTAAATTAAATCAAGGGCGCAGGAAATCTTGTACCCGGTACTCATGTAAGAGGATAAGGGCAAGAAAATCCTACTAACAAATGAAACAGAGTTTCGAAAACAAATGAAACAATTAAATGCTTCAAAAGTAAAATTGGTAGTCCAAGGATGTAGGCATACCTTGCCACGTCTCTATAGGACATAAAGCAAGTTTTTCCTACTGAATTTAATATGATACTTACAGAATTAGCGAACTTTTGTGCTCTGAAAAAGTAAGCAAATTCCCTACCGTTGTATGTATCATCATCTCTGACTGACGTGTAGGGGTGCGAGGTGTCAACTGGTGACGAGAACTGCTGCTGAGGTCCCAATTCAGCAACTAAAGTTCGAGCTAGAGGAACTATGGCCCTCTTTGTCCTCCTACAGTCAGATTGCAGAAGATTGGGTACTCTTGACCCGGGGCAGACCACAGTACCAGGGTACCAATATGATGATCTGTCAGAATGAGAAATATTCAAGGGACATAGATGGTAAATACGAGTAATAACAAGGAGGGAGAGATGACCAATTAAGAGTATGACTGCGGCCTACAGTCACCACGTAATCCAAAGTTGTCTCACCTTCACTATATGTTACTCTCGTAATGCACAATACACCGCACCTTATAAAAAATGAAATTGAATATGAAAAATAGTAAAGCTACTTTAACAAAGTTAAATACGCTTACCATAAATTACCACTTGGCACCAGTACCTGAGTGAAGCTCCTAGGACAGGCCCCCATATAACTTGTGACGGTAACGCGTTGGTGTTCGGCTGTTTAAGGCTAGGGGTATGGCCTCGTCACATAGTTATAAAAAAAAAAGAAAAAACTGGAACTTCGTCTGTGGTAAGGTAAGGAGAAGACACACAAAACACAAGTAAATTTTAACAATGAAATTTTAATTACATTAATTAATCAAAACATGAAAAAATGCACAAACAAATTCTTATAATAAAATCAATCAATCAAAATAATAAGAATACTTAAATGACACAATGAAAAGTTACGTTAAGGCAAAATAACAAGAAGTGCAACACAAAATTAAATGGGAGGTGCTGGAATATTGGCTTTAAGCTATCACCTCTCTCAGTACACGCTAACGTCTAGCCGGGAGGAGTGATAACTACGAAAACACTGAACATTCTGAGGTCTGAGGTCGTGGCGACCCCAGACATCAAGTAGTATGGGGGAGCGAGTGCAGGTGCAGCCAGACCGGCGACCAATCAGCGGGGCCGGTAGCGATCAACGAGTAGTTTGGCGGTTTGAGTCTGAACAGGTGTCTCTGGCTGCAACGTTTTGCGCTCTGGCAAGCCTTGCTGGTGTTGTTGTCGTTGTTGGACATTCTTCCATAGTAGTATTATATAATTTCAACGACGTAATTATGGAGGGAAGAGCAGGCTCAATCTCTTGAAGGAGATTATCGTCACAATATATATATATATATATATATATATATATATATATATATATATATATATATATATATATATATATATATATATATATATATATTTAAAAAATCTGTCATATTTGTAAATTAAATAATAAATATTTAATTATTAAATTTAATTTAATTTGTTTTATTAATATAATTATTTAATAATGTAATAAAATAAAAATTTATTAAAGAACATTAATTTGATTACTTATTTAATAAAATTAAATAATAAATTAAATATTGATATATACTTGTGTGTCCAGGAGGTCATCTGTGTCCCCTCAGATGGTCTCCCTTATCACAGTTTGTGTCTATAGATGTGTGTCTGTGTGTGTGTGTATATCCCTGTGAGTGTCCGGGTGCGTGTGTGTCCGGTTATACCTGTGGGTCCAGGAGGCCATCTGTGTCCCCTCAGATGGTCTCCCTTATCACAGTCTATGGGTGTGTGTGAGTGTGAGTGCCCCTGTGAGTGTTCGGGTGAGGGTGTGTGTGTGAGTGTCCGGGTTTACGTGAGGTTTGGTTCCAGGGAAACATCCTTTCCCCCCCCCCTTCCCATATCTCCTCCCTTATTCCCACCGTGGGTTCGAATCCCAGGTGATTAGACCTGCTCTAGGTCCATGGATCCAAGGTATCCATCCGTGGGCCCAACGGATTTCACCCCTTCCCCACTTTCCAAGGGCCAGGTCAATTCCAGCTATCCAGGGAACCTGTCGAAACAGAGGCAGCTACAGGAGGGGACACACAAATATTTGTGCCCTGCAGTTACACACCCGTTCCGACAGACTCGATCGCAATCTATCCAGATGAGAACACGTTCTCTTCCGACTAGACCACGCTGGAGTCGCTGTATGTCTCAAATTTGGTCTCTTTATTTATAGTTAGTATTTTTGGTGAATTAATTGATTTGTTTTAATTTTTTATTGACTTAAACTTATTGACTTATTGACTTATAAACTTATTATTGACTTGACTTATTGGTAGAACGATTTGGGGAGTTGGGGGGGGGGGAGAGGGGGAGGGGGGGGTTGTGTGTGTAATGGATTGTCGAGATCGTGGTTGGTTAGTATTTATCTAGTTGTGTTCACCTAGTTGTGCTTGCGAGGGTTGAGCTCTACTCTTTCGGCCCGCCTCTCAACTGTCAATCAATCAATTATTACTAACTAATAAAAAACATTCCACACACACACACCCAGGAAGCAGCCCGTAACAGCTGTCTAACGCCCAGGTACATATTTACTGCTAGGGAACAGGGGCATCAGAATGATAGAAACTCTGCTGATTTCCGTTTGTTCCATCACCGTGGGATCGAATGAGCTACGATTACGAGTCGAGAGCGACGTCCACTCAGCTATAAAGCCCCCTAGTTTGTGTATTGGTGCAACAGATAATTTGGGAGAGGTTAAGGGAAAGGAATGATGTTTGGTGGCTTTGAAAGCTTTGGATGGGAGGGGGGTTGGCAGTTATGAATTAAAATTGTTAATTATTTAAGATAGCATATATATGCAAAAGACGTTGCGAGATATAGTAAGAAAAGTGTTTCTGACTGAGGTTAGGTGCTGTGTGATTGATTTGTATGTTAGGAAAAAGAACACTTATTAGAAACTTAGATGATCTTTTGAAATGTTCCTTACCAAATAGTTGCAAATTATTGTGTAAAAGGGCTATGGTTACGCTACCCTAAACAAACACACGTGAGCACAATTAGTCCACGGGATTCAGAGAGAGTGAGAGTGAACAGCGAAATAGTAACAAAAAATATGACAATGAGGAGAAACTATGTCATTCAAACGTTAACCATATAAATTACAGTAACACTAACCGAGCGTCCACATACATATTCCAATCAATTTACATAAATAAACATTCACCAATATATTCCTTTAAAATGGACACATGCAGATAGTTGCAGTACACATGTCAGTTCAATTACTGGTACACATAAACACTCATAGCTGGACGTGTCTGTCCATCTTGACAATAGTAGACATGTAACAAAAAATGTGACAATAATGGGAAACTATGTCATTCAAACGTATAAATGTTAACCATATAAATTACAGTAACACTAATCGCGCGCACACGTACATATGTCAATCAATTTACATAAATACACATTCACTAATGTGTACCTTTAAAATGGACACATACAGATAATTACCGTACACATGTCAGTTCAATTACAGATACACATACACACACATAGCTTCAAGTGTCTGTCGGTCTTGACAATAGTACACATGGATACGCACACAAAACAGTCATTATCAATTAATGTGTGTGTGTGTGTGTGTATTTATTTTCTCCTTGTATTTACTATATGTATCTGCAGAATCGAGCTATTAGCTCTTGGACCCCGCCTATCAAATATATGTATTTTTCCTTTTTTTATATCTACTACATCTATTTCTCTCTAACACATACACACACACACACACACACACACACACACACACACACACACACACACACACACACACACACACACACACACACACACACACACAAACTGGAGACCTACCGTCTAAACGGAGAGAGAGTTCGTTGGTTATAATCCTAATGGTCCCATATCGAATCTCAGCTGATGTAATAGCAAATCGACAGATATTCTTTAACCTGATTCGCCTGTTCACCGGCTCCCCTCCGACCGGGGAGCCAGTCGGCCGAGCGGACAGCACACTGGACACTGGACTTGTGATCCTGTGGTCCCGGGTTCGATTCCGGGCGCCGCCGAGAAACAATTGGCAGAGTTTCTTTCAACCTGTGCCCCTGTTACCTTGCAGTAAAACAGGTACCTGGGTGTTAGTCAGCTGTCACGGGCTGCTTCCTGGGGGGTGGAGGCCTGGTCGAGGACCGGACCGCGGGGACACTAAAGCCCCGAAATCATCTCAAGAAGAACCTCAAGAGATAAGCACAAATGAATCCATCAATGGATCCATCTATCTATCTACTTATATCTGTCAATCCATCAATCTATATTCCCATAAACCAACCATTTATCATTATATACATTTATATTTCATTTATCCGTCCATCAACTCTTCTGTCTATCCATCCATCTACTCATATGTCTTTCCATCCATCAGATAGACGGATGCATCTATGCATCCGTCTATCCGTCAATGTATATATTTAGCAATCAATGTAAACATCCATCTATCTACTTATATAAATTTTCCTTTAATCCCTGTTTCACCTGCACCACTCCCTCTGTTCCCCCATCCCCATCCCTGTTTCACCTGCACCACTCCCCTGTTCCCCCATCCCCATCCCTGTTTCACCTGCACCACTCCCCCTGTTCCCCCATCCCTGTTTCACCTGCACCACTCCCCTGTTCCCCAATCCCCATCCCTGTTTCACCTGCACCACTCCCTTGTTCCCCCATCCCCATCCCTGTTTCACCTGCACCACTCCCCTGTTCCCCCATCCCCATCCCTCTTTCACTTGCACCACTCCCCCTGTTCCCCCATCCCCATCCCTGTTTCACCTGCACCACTCCCTCTGTTTCTCCCTCTTCATCCCTGTTTCACCTGCACCACTCCCCCTGTTTCTCCCTCTTCATCCCTGTTTCATATGCACCACTCCCCCTGTTCCCCCATCCCCATCCCTGTTTCACCTGTACAGCACCCCCTGTTCCCCCCTCTTCCTCCCTGTTTCACCTGCACCACTCCCCCTGTTCCCTCTCTTCATTCCACCTCTAAATCCCGTATCCTCCCCCCCCACCACCTTTGCACCTCTTACTTTAACTTAAATCAGGACCAATAAACTACTTTATGTGTTTAATTTAGGTTTTTTCTATGTACGAAAAAGTCTTCAGCCATCTCAAGCATTATTTTACTATTAACTTTCATTAAATTGGTAGGGGGAGGGGGAGTGATAAGAATAATTATTAATTATTCTTAAATCCTTTAGCTAAAGTCAACACTGATCAACCTATGCCCGTTCCCTACCCCAGACCATTCCCTCTATAAATATATTAATTTAGTAATAATAAGCCTTATTAATATATTAATAAAAAAAATTAAAATAAATCTGTGTATGTCTGCAGCCTCCAGCATGTGGCCTCATTACATAGACAGACATTCTCTTTATATATATATATATATATATATATATATATATATAATATATATATATATATATATATATATTTTTATAACAATAAGGGAGGGAGTACCACCTCTAGCTGGAAGAAGGGGGACCCATAGCCTCGGAGGAAACCACGCAAAACGCACTACAGGGAATGTTTAGATCCCCTCCAATACAGTTTCTGTGTGCTTTTCTCCTACCTCCCCCTTCCTTTTTTATTTTTTGTGCTTTATTATGCATTTGATGGTTACAAGATATACATGGGTTGATACAAAAAAAATAATGCAAAAAGGTGCTTAAAGGTTATAGATCTCTTGAAAAACAATATATATATATAAATATATATATATATATATATATATATATATATATATATATATATAAATATATATATATATAAATATATATACATATAAATATATATATATATATATAAATATATATATATATATATATATATATATAAATATATATATATATATATATATATATGTATAAATATATATATATAAATATATATATATATATATATATATATATATATATATATATATATATATATATAAATATATATATATATTTATATTTATATTTATATATATATATATATATATATATATATATATATATATATAAATTCAAATACCCTTATGCCTTCATATGCCCTCTTGGGGACTGTAAGCTCCAAAAAAACCCAGTATATAGGCAAGACAACAACATCTCTTTCTAGGCGTTTAACGATGCATAAGCAACAGGGCTCCATTAAGGAACATATAATCTCTTCCCACAACCAAACCATCGCCAGAGAAATCCTAGTAAACAACACAGAAATCATCGATAGATACAGCGATAGCAGGCGGCTTGACGTTTGCGAGGCACTACACATCAAGAAGTCAACACCAGCAATCAACAGCCAATTATTGCACAACTATATTCTACCCACCTCAAGACTCCGCTCCAATATAGAAGCATCAAGAAATATGGACCAATAGGCTTTCTACAAACACTTCTATTCAATATCCATTGTTTCGTGTTCTGTCTTGTGTTGATGAAATTAATACCCTATTAATACCACTTCTTGTTCTGTCTTGTGTTGATGAAATTAATACCCTATTAATGCCACATCTTGAAGTGACCGAGTGAAATGGCCCGGAAAGTAGAGTTGGAAATTCTGTTGGACGACATATTCGACCTCGAGACACAAAAGAAGGTCACTACCAAAGATACCTTACAAGCAGAACTTATTGCAGAAGGAGGAAAGAATCGAGGCAACTACAGAAGCACCATACTGTCCCCCGAGCTTAAAGCGGCAGCTAAAAGCCTTCGTGAGAACAAGGAGATAGTTGTCAGGAGAGGTGACAAGTCGCCAATATATGTCATTCTTAAAAAAGACGAATATCTGGCGAAAATGAACATCATACTCTCTGACCAAACTAAGTTCCAAAGGGTAACGAAGGACACTACAGCCGAATTAAAAGCAAAGGTCAACAAACTGATCGAAACTGTAAACGCCAAGAAATCCGGACTCCACCTGCCAAAGATCATTGGGGAATATAAACCTGGATATGCGTATGGAAATGTCAAGACGCACAAGCCTGGAAACCCACTTCGGCCAATCATTAGCCAGATACCCACACCCACGTACAGACTGGCAAAGCGACTCAACGGCCTGCTGACTCCTTATGTTCCTTGCGCCTTCAGCCTGAAGTCTCCAAAGGAATTTGTGGACTTACTGCGGGGCACACGGGCCACAGGGATAAGAGCCTCGTTGGACGTAGAATCGCTGTTTACCAACGTACCTGTGGACGAGACAATCGGAATGATAGCCTACAGAGTGTATCGTGATCCAGCCTGTACTCCTCTTGACATGCCAGAAAGTATTCTGAGGAAACTACTCCAAGCTTGTACTAAAGAGGCACCCTTCTTGAGCCCGGATGGGCACATGTATAAGCAAGTAGATGGGGTCGCCATGGGTTCTCCCCTAGGTGTCCTGTTTGCAAACTTCTACATGGGTACCATCGAGCAAAAAGTCTTGGTCGATATGAACTTGAAACCGGCCATATACTGCAGGTATGTTGACGACATTTTTACACAGGTACCTCCCCCTCCCCTTCCGGCCCGTTGGCGTCGTGAGGGGGCTTGGTGGACGGCTGCCGGAGTGTGATGCTCCGTTGGGCAGTCCTCTGCCCTTTTCTGGCCTTGCACTCCTGCTGCTGTCTTCTCCAATTGTGCCGGATCGCTTTTCCTTTTCCTTATGTTTCGTTTTTCTCCCCCCTCTTCTCCTATCTGCTTGTCGTTTCCTGCCGACCTTTTGCTTGTTTTGGATTCTTTCTTTGGACTTCTTCTATTTTGACGCCCGGGTGCTTGAGGAGGCATACTCTTGCACCCGTAGAACTGTAGTACCCGACGTCTCGAGCGAGGGGAACCTTTTATTGTCAATCCCCCTTTCGTCGCTGAACCCGATCTCGACGGACTGACGGTTCTTAAGGTGGCGTTTGTGGGGCGTATACTCACGACGCACCCCTAGGGGGCCCCGGCATGATCAGCGATAGCTTCCTGTTGGGTGTCCTGCCTCTAATTGTGGCTCCATGGTGGGTATGGGGGCACATTCGTGGATGAATTTGTCACTTTTCGTCTCTATGTCGTTGAATGTTTCCGTTGTACCCTCTCGGGCTCGTGGGGTGGGCGACCAAGCCCCCGAGTCGGCCTGTATTGGAAGACCAGGCTCTGTAGCTCCCGCTGCGTTGGGCCCCGACCTTGCTCCTCCTTTGACCGTCCTGACTTCTTCCCCCAGCTCCCCTCCCTCCTCTGAGGTTGGGTCGAGCCTCCAGCCCCCGGTGGTGACCACTTCGTCCCCTGGTGTGGCTAAGTCTTTCGTTGTGACTACTGCGCCTTTTGACCCCTCTCTCTCTAGGGGTTCTCACCGCCGTTCGCGCCCCAACCGCACTCGCTCGATTCCTTCCCGTGCTGATGCGTATCAGGCCTTGTTTGGTCCTGCTTCATGGGCCAAATACTTTGATCTCCTCCCTCTTGATTCTGCGCCTCCTGACGATTTCTCTCTCCATCGGCATCTTGTAGATTCCGTGGATGCGTGTGTTACTTTCAACCCCACTCGTCTCGGTACACGTGTCGTTGCTGCTCCTTCTCCGGATGCGGCTTCCCGCTTGGCTGCCTTATCTTGCCTTGGCGAGATCCCTGTCCGGGTCTCCAAGAACGTTCAGATGAATTCCAGTGTTGGCACTATTCTCCTCCCACCCCATGTTGCAACCGGTGTTCGGAATCTGCAGGATTGCCACGATGATATTCGGCATATCCTTGATGCCCAAGGCCATTCTGTCCTCCAGGTTGACTCGTTTACTCGTCCCCCTCGTGGTCGTCGCCGTCATCCCCTTCGCGTTGTGAAGATCACCTTTGATGGTAGGACCCTTCCATCCTCTGTCATTCTTGCTGGTGCTAGGTGCTCTGTCCAGGAGTATATTCCTTCTCCTCGACTTTGTAATAAGTGCTGGAGGTTTGGGCATGGTGCCCTCCGCTGCTCTGGGACTGTCTCTCTCTGTCCTTTGTGTGGGAGTGAAGGTCACTCTAAGTCGGAGTGCACTTCTCCCCAAGCTCGCTGCCTCAACTGCGGTGAGGCCCATCCTACGTTCTCCCGTGCCTGTGTCCATTACAAGCTTGAGGCGGCCGTCCTTAACCTGAAGCACCGGGAGCGTTTGTCTTTTCCTGAGGCGAGGCGCCAGGTTCGCCGGCTCCCGCCTTATACTAACATCTCTTATGCTCGCGTGTTGCGCTCTTCCTCTCCTCGTCCTTCCCCCCTTCCTCAGACTCTCAACCGTTTCCGGGCCTTGGACCCTGATACGCCCACTGCCCCCTCCTCTGTTCCTTTGAGTTCTTTCCCGAGGGGTCCCCCTCCTGGTCCTCTGTCTGGGGTTCCCCTTCTTTCAACCCGGTCTGTCATGTCTCCTGTGTCTTCTTCCTCGTCCCCCTCCGATCCTCCTTCCCATCCTCTTCCTCCATCTATCGGCTCTCCCCGCCGCCTGTCGGTGCAGGCGGATGTCCATCGCTCTCCTAACGGCCGTCGTGTGTGCTCTCGTTCGGCTTCTCCTGTTGAGACACTGGAATCCGTTGCCCGGTACGTAGTTGCTGGGACACCTGTCTCTTTAAGTCAGAAGCGTAAGCCTGGCTCCTCTCCTTCCTCTTCCCCGGCGGGTAAGAAGGCTTCGCTTTCTTCCTTAGCTCCTACTTCGGGCTCTGTTGCTCCTTCCCCTCCCGTTTCAGTGGTTGCGCCCCCTGTTCCTGCTATGGAGGTTTCTTTGGCCCCTGCTTCCCTTTCGGTTGCTGCTCTTGCTGGGGTGCGCTCCCCTCTTTCTACTCCCCCTCTTCCTACTCCCCCTCTTCCTACTCCCCCTCTTCCTACTGCTGTCCTTGACTGCTCCTCTCCGTTGTCTCCTCCTCTTCCTCCTCCTCCTCCGGACCCCGCCCGCCCACCTCTGATCTGTTCTCCCGTTTCCTTCCCTCCGTCTTTGCTCAGTTTACCCATGCCCCCTAACCCTGACTTTGCTGACCCTGATATTCTTTAACGTGCTCTGTTGCTCTTTCGCCTTTGTTTCTTCCTTGTTCTCTGTTTTTGTCCTTTCTCTTCCCGTCGTTGTCCATTCTTCAATGGAACGTTCGAGGTTATTACGCCAATTTCCTCGAACTCCAACTTCTGATTTCGCGGTTTTCGCCCCTTTGTGTCTGTCTCCAGGAGCCAATGCTTGGTGCTCGTCCTGGTCGTTTTCGTGGCTATTCCTTTCTCTCCCCCCCCCCCAGCCATTGCTGGGGCTTCTAATTCTTCTGCTCTCTTGATTCGTGCAGATGTTCCCTTTGTTCCTTTACTTTTTCCTTCGCCTCTCCATTGTTCTGCTGCTCGTATCTTTGTGGGGAAATGGTACACAGTTTGTTCCATTTATCTCCCCCCGAGTGTCCCGCTCTCTCTTCCTGATTTGAAACACCTCCTAGACTCCTTGCCGGAGCCTGTGCTCCTGCTGGGTGACTTCAATTGTCGTCATTCTCTTTGGGGTGACGTTCTGACGAATACCCGGGGTCGCCTCCTTGAGCCGTTTCTCCTATCTTCTTCCCTGTCTCTTCTGAATTCCGGTGAGCCCACTCATTTGGACTCTCGGACTCGCACCCTTTCTTGTCTTGATCTTTCTCTCTGCTCTTCTTCTCTTTACTTAGATTTCACGTGGCAGGTTCTTGATGACCTCCATGGAAGTGATCATTTCCCCATCCTTGTTTCCTTTTTCTCTTTTCGCCCTTCCCTCTCTTTCCCTAGGTGGCAGTTTGCTAAGGCAGACTGGACCCTATTTACCCTCAGTGCTGCTCTCTCTGACCTCTCCCTTCTGCCTCTCTCTCGCGCTCTCCTCCTTTTTCATGACACTGTCTTCAACGCTGCCCTCCGCTCTATTCCTCGCTCTTCCTCTCGGGGTCCACGGAAGTGCGTTCCCTGGTGGAATGCGGACTGTGCTCGGGCTGTCCGCTGTAAGCGTGCAGCCTGGAAGAGGCACCGCCGTAGGCAGACGACCGATTCTTTTCTTCTCTTTCGGAAAGCGAGTGCGGTGGCCCGTAGGGCCATCCGTACGGCTAAACGTGAATGTTGGGCATCTTATGTCTCAACAATTACGTCCGAAACCCCTCTGGCCCAGATCTGGAAGCGTATCCGCAAGATAGCGGGTAAGTTCGTTCCCGATGTTTCACCGGTCCTTCACCTCCATGATAATCTTGTGGCGGACCCGTTGCAGGTCGCTTCCGAACTGGGTTCCCACTTTTCTTCTGTTAGCTCTGGTCTTCATCTTCCCCAATCTTTCCTTCTTCGTAAACCTGTCCTTGAGTCTCGTCCTTTAGATTTCTGCACTCATCTTCAGCTTCCCTATAATGATCCCTTCTCTCTCTCTGAACTTCGTTCTGCTCTGGCCCTCTGCGGTTCTACGGCGGCGGGCTCCGATGGTATTCATTATGAGATGCTTCGCCATCTCCCTCCGAGCACGTCTCAGTATTTACTGAGTCTGTATAATCGGATCTGGGAGTCGTCGTCAGTCCCTGAGGACTGGCTCGATGCTGTTGTCCTCCCTGTTCGCAAACCGGGGGTCTCTGGGTACTTCCCCTAA
The DNA here is from genome assembly GCF_040958095.1 of Procambarus clarkii. Lineage (NCBI taxonomy): Eukaryota > Metazoa > Arthropoda > Malacostraca > Decapoda > Cambaridae > Procambarus > Procambarus clarkii. The sequence goes on from NC_091161.1 coordinate 38,097,198, forward strand.
GGACTTTCGCCCTATTGCTCTCACAAGTTGTGTCTGCAAACTTTTTGAACGTATGGTTAACGTTCGTCTGATGTGGTTCCTGGAACACCATCACCTCCTCTCCCCTTCTCAATTTGGTTTCCGCAAGTGCCGCAGCACGACAGATGTCCTGGTGAACTTGGAGGTCTATATTCGTACTGCTTTTGCTGCGAAGACCTCCGTTGTTGCCGTCCTTTTTGACCTGGAAAAGGCTTACGACACCACTTGGCGTTATCATATCCTATCTCAACTTCATTCTTTTGGCCTTCGTGGTCATCTCCCTCTCTTTCTCCGCAGCTTCCTCTCTCGTCGTTCCTTTCGGGTGCGCCTTGGTACCGCTCTCTCTCCCTCTTTTCAGCAATACGAAGGTGTGCCCCAGGGTAGTGTTCTGAGCACTACTCTTTTTCTGGTTGCCCTCAATGGTCTTCTTTCCTCTCTTCCTTCTGGTGTCTTCTCCGCTCTCTATGTCGATGATCTTACCCTTTGTTGTCAGGGTGATGATTCGCCTTTCCTTCAACGCCGGCTTCAACTTGCAATTGATGCCGTGTCGTCTTGGGCCACTGATCATGGCTTCAAGTTCTCTACTTCTAAGACTTGTGCCATGACATTTACGCGGAAACGGGTTGTTCTTCGTCCCTCTTTGTCACTTTATGGTCATCCCCTTGAATACAAAGATTCCGCGAAGCTTTTGGGGTTATTCCTTGACACTCGTTTGTCTTGGTCTCCCCATATCTCTTACCTCCGTGTTGAGTGCTCTAAGGCCCTTACCCTCCTTCGGGTCTTGTCCCATACTTCTTGGGGGGCAGATAGGCGCACTCTCCTTGCTTTACATTCTTCTCTCGTCCTGTCTAAGCTCGATTATGGTTGCCCTGCTTACTCGTCTGCTTCTCCTTCTACTCTTCGCCGTCTTGATGCTTTGCACCATACTGGGTTGCGCCTCAGTTCTGGTGCCTTTCGTTCGACTCCCGTCCTTAGCTTGTATGTTGACACTGGCTTCCTGTCTCTCCAGGACCGCCGTGATCGCTACTGTCTTCGCTATCTTGCGCGGTCCTTGCAACATCCTTCCTCTCGCCTCTGTCGTGCTTTAACTTTTACCCCTCCTGCGGTTCCTGTTCCTCTTCACCACCTCCCTCTTTCTGTCCGGTTATCTCGCCTGCAGGATTCTCTTTCCGTTCGTATTTCTGATGTTTCTCCTCGTGTTGTTCCTTCTTTGCCCCCGTGGAGGGTCCCTCTTCCGCGGTTTTGTACATCCTTGACTCGTATCACTAAAGCTTTTACCCCTCCTACAGTTCTAAAACGCCTTTTCCTTGAGCACTTTTCTTCTCACTCCCGCTCCGTTTCTGTCTTCACCGATGGGTCTAAGTCAGCGGACGGTGTTGGCTACTCTGTTGTTTTTCCTGATCGCACTTATATGTGTCGCTTGCCTCCGGGGACTAGCATCTTTACAGCGGAACTTTATGCTATTCTCTATGCTCTTCGTCTCCTGCTTTCTCGTTGTCAGTCTTCCTTTGTGGTTGTTGTTGACTCTCGTAGTGCCCTCATGGCTCTCGGGTGCTTTAATCCAGTTCATCCGGTAGTTGTCGAGATCCAGCATTGGCTGTTTCTCGTTCACAGTAAATTTAAGTCGGTTGAGTTTTGTTGGGTTCCCAGCCATATTGGCGTGTCTTTAAATGAGCGTGCGGATGCTGCCGCTAAGGAAGCTGTCCGCTCTTGTCCCATCTCTCGTAAAGGCATTCCGTATTCCGACTTTTACCCGGTTATCCATTCCTCAGTCCTTACCCGTTGGCAGGCTTCTTGGTTGTCTGTTACTGGTAACAAGCTACGTACTCTTAAATGTTGTGTTTCCTCGTGGCCGTCCTCCTTCCACCGTAACCGGCGGTGGGAAACAGCTCTAGCGAGGTTGCGTATTGGCCATACTCGCTTAACCCATGGTCACTTGATGGAGCGCCGCCCTGCTCCTTATTGTCCTAGTTGCATTGTCCCTCTTACGGTCGTGCATGTCCTTCTTGAATGTCCTGACTTCCAGGACGAGCGTGTGTCTTGCTTTCCGACCGCCCCTCGCGGTCACCTGTCCCTCGATAGAATTCTTGGTGACTCGGATACTTTTGATATCGTTCGCCTTATGCGTTTTTGTTCTCGTATTGGCATCCTTGGTGATATTTAGCGCCCTCTGATTATTTTGCGTATTTGATGGTGCTACATAGCCTTCCCGGTTTGGTGCCTTCTTTTGATAATTACTTACTACTTACACAGGTACCTGATGTCAGACATCTGCAGAAGCTGAAGGAGGCATTTGAGCAGAGTTCCGTGCTGCGTTTCACTTACGAGACGGAAAAGGATGGGAAGCTGCCTTTTCTAGATGTAACAGTCATGGAAAAGGGCGGAGGTTTCCACACTGCAGTCTACACTAAGGAAACAAACATAGGAATGTGCCTAAATGCCAACAGCGACTGCCCTGACAGGTACAAGAGGAGTGTTGTTAACGCATACGTCGACCGTGCTCTCAGCCACAGCTCAGAATGGAAGCAAGTCGACGAAGAACTCTGTAGGGTAAGGCAGGTCCTAGTCAATAACGGCTTCTCCAATGGTTTCATCGAAGACATCATAAGAAGGAAAGTGAAAAGCCATGCAACCTCTGAAGAGACAACTAACACAACACCTATACCCCCTATTAGACTATTTTACAGGAACTTCTTTTCCACAGCTCATAAAACGGAGGAAAGGGTCCTGAAAGATATTGTTAATAGAAACGTTATCCCTACAGACAAAAATCAGAGGATACAACTGACGATTTACTATAAAACCAGAAAAACGGCCAGCCTACTCATGAGAAACTCTCCAGACACAAAACAGAACGCTTTAAAAGAGACTAATGTCGTCTATGCCTTCAAATGCCCACTTGGGGACTGTAAGCTCCAAAAAACCCAGTATATAGGCAAGACAACAACATCTCTTTCTAGGCGTTTAACGATGCATAAGCAACAGGGCTCCATTAAGGAACATATAATCTCTTCCCATAACCAAACCATCGCCAGAGAAATCCTAGTAAACAACACAGAAATCATCGATAGATACAGCGATAGCAGGCGGCTTGACGTTTGCGAGGCACTACACATCAAGAAGTCAACACCAGCAATCAACAGCCAATTATTGCACAACTATATTCTACCCACCTCAAGACTCCGCTCCAATATAGAAGTATCAAGAAATATGGACCAATAGGCTTTCTACAAACACTTCTATTCAATACCCATTGTTTCTGTTCTGTCTTGTGTTGATACTT
>NC_091161.1:38102998-38148590 GCF_040958095.1 Procambarus clarkii
GTTCGCATTTGTGTTCCTCACGTGTGCCGCAAAGAATGAGGTGATTTGGTAAAATGCTATGCCCAAGATTACTATCCGAGTGCCGGCGGTGGGGTGGTTCAAATAGCTTCGGCTATCACCTCATTATGTCCGGTCGTGATGGTCAAGTGGATTAAGGCGTCTTGTACATACCAGTTGCGTTGCTCCTGGGAGTATGGGTTCGAGTCACTTCTGGGGTGTGAGTTTTCAGTTGCATATTGTCCTGGGGACCATTCAGGCTTGTTCGCATTTGTGTTCCTCACATGTGCCCCAAAGAATGAGGTGATTTGGTAAAATGCTATGCCCAAGATTACTATCCGAGTGCCGGCGGTGGGGTGGTTCAAATAGCTTCGGCTATCACCTCATTATGTCCGGTCGTGATGGTTAAGTGGATTAAGGCGTCTTGTACATACCAGTTGCGTTGCTCCTGGGAGTATGGGTTCGAGTCACTTCTGGGGTGTGAGTTTTCAGTTATATATATATATATATATATATATATATATATATATATATATATATATATAACATTCCACAGTGCACATTAAACAGTAGAGACTCTGCCCCAAACATGGAAAGACCTGATGAGATAATATCTCAGGCCCATCTTAACATCTTCACGGAACCATGTCGGATGATAATAGCGGGTTATTCAAATGCAGGGAAATCATTTTTATGCAACAAACTCGTGCACAAGTACCATGAAACATTTGCTCGAATAATTATATGCGGTGGGGGATATTCTGAGTTGATGAACAATCGACAAATTAATAGAAAAATTATTGCTCATTCTAGCATTATTGATCCTTTGGATGAGCAAATGGATAATTCCCCATTGCTGATAATAATCGACGATCTCTTTACTGAAAGCGCAAATTCAAAAATTGTTTCTGATATTTTCACCAGGGGGCGTCATCATAACATCTCTGCCATATTGATCACGCAAAATATATTTTTCCCTGGAAAATATTCTAGGAACATAAGCCTAAATGCCTCGCATTTCTTATTAGTCAAATCAAGAGATCTTTCTCAAATTGAGACTTTGGGACGTCAAATATTTGGGAAACAGGATTCAAAGAAATTTCTAGAAATATATAAAAAGGTCATAGCCAAACCCTATGGTTATTTATTTGTAGATCTGGGGTCAAGCACACCCGCCAGCATAACTTTGCACGGGAATATTGTCGAAGAGAAACCATTTGAAATAGTTTACCAATGGTGAGCAAGAAACAGCAAATACTCGATCGAGCTTATAATGATCCTACTTCCACTGGGGAAATGGAGGCGTGCAGAGATTATATAAAGCAGCTAAATTACTTAATTCTGACATAACACTGGCCGATGTGAAAGATTACTTAAAATCCTCAGATGCATATATGCTGCATTATTTATAACCTAGAAAATTCGCGCATCGACGAGTTTTGAGTCCTAAACCACGGGTTTATGTGTGTATTGATCTAGCAGAAATGGGGAAGTTGGCAAGGATGAATAATGGCATCAAATATCTGCTTGTTTGTGTGGACATATACTCCAGGTTTGCTTAAGTAGTGCCGCTAACTAGTAAAGACGCGAACATTGTGTGTAGGGCACTAAAATCTATACTAGACATACCTCACTCGTGCGGGGTGCGGAAAATTAATTCAGATCGCGGGGATGAATTTTACAACGCGCGTGTGAAAAAGATGTTGGCCTCTAAGAATATTGTGCTGTATAGTGTATTTTATCAGGGAAACAAAAGCATCCATAGCCGAAAGATTCATACGTACTTTGAAAACTAAGCTTTACAAGTATATGACTTCGCACAACACATTGAAATATATAGGGGTGCTGCCTGACGTTGTAAAAACATATAATGTCTCGCCTCACCGAGGGTTGGGGGGCAGAACCCCCAGAGAGGTGCATGCTTTAACAAAACCAAGAGAGATTGTCAATCTATTTAACTTAATGTATAAAAACCCAGGCAAAACATCGCGGGCATCATTCCACAGCTGAAGGTTGGCGAAACAGTACGCATTACTTTATCTGATCGCGTTTCGAAATTTAAAAAAGGTTTCAAACAGCAGAATACGCGAGAAATCTTCACAATCGCGCGAGTGGACAATAGCCAGAGGGTCCTGTCATGTTCACAGAAAATGGTACCATCCGTTTTCTATGTGCGGCGGCTGAGACGCCAGAGAGAAAGAAGGTAAACAAGAGCGTACAGGACGCCCGCCAAGCTTGGTAGCTACTAGTCATGTAATCATATTATTAAAGTCAGTAACCAAGTCATGACTTTACATCAACCCTACAGCCAAGACTTCCTCAGTAACACACAAACACCACATTGGCGACGAGGATGAACTGTGAACGCAGGTATTTGTTCAGTTTCAAACACAAGGGAGAAGCATGCTGCCTGGAGGAGGAAGAGAAGCTGTGAGCGCCATACCCGATGCTGTATGCTAACCGATGCTGTGTGCTAACCTATGCTGTGTGCTTCCCAAGCTGTGTGCTACCCAAGCTGTGTGCTACCCAAGCTGTGTGCTACCCAAGCTGTGTGCTACCCAAGCTGTGCTGAAGAAATTGTGTACTGAGGAATCTGCCGACGTTATGTACGAAACGACGCTTTGATGTGTACAAAACCTGATGTTTTGGTTACGAAACGACGCTTCGTGCTACAAAATTCATCACACTGTAACAACTGCTGTACCAACTGCTGCACCAACTGCTGTGCCAACTGCTGTGCCAACTGCTGTGCCAACTGCTGTGCTGCTGCTGTGAGTAGGAACAACATATGTACACAAGGGCTAGGTAAGAAGTCAGTTGCTGCTATATTGTGCACTGTTGTGAACTTTTGCATTAAAATGCTTGTGTGCTTTGCAAAATTAAAGTAATTACAGTGAATTCTTGACTAACATATACAGTGCAGTAAGTGTTTAATATTCTGAGGAACATTTAAGTGATAAGTTTACATTTATTCAGTAAAAATGGCAAATATACCTCAGTTTCCTGCATTTGATCCTAACTGTGATCAGACAAACCTGTCACAGAGGTGGGTCAAATGGCTTAAAAGGTTTGAAAATTTGTTGATAGTTTCTGACATCAAAAGTGCTGAAAGAAAGCGTGCCTTTCTACTTCATTATGCAGGTGATAGAGTTTGTGACATCTTTGATACACTGAAAGACACTGGTTGTGCCAAAGATTATGACACTGCCAAAGCCAAACTAACAGAGCATTTCAAACCAAGGCAAAATACTGCAATGGAAATTATGCATTTCAGGAGAGCAAAACAACTCTCTAATGAAACTGTGGATCAATACCACACACGTCTGCAGGGTTTAGCAGCCCATTGTGAGTTTGCTGATGTTGACAAAGAAATCAAACAGCAAATAATTGAAACATGCACATCTACACGTCTCCGTCGAAGAGCTCTAGAACTTGTTGGTGATGAAAGTTCTCTTACCAAGATACTGGATATTGCTCGTCGAATGGAAGATGCTGCACGTGATGCTCGTGTCATGGAGTGCAGTGCTAATAACGGTTCTGCCACTGTTACTAACAGTGATGAGGTACGTAAGGTTCAGGGAGGACACCGTGATCAAAGAAGATATCATGGCAAACCTAACAGTAAATTTAGCCGAGAACCACGTCACAACTGGGGTCAAGGAACAAGGCTCAAGCAGTCACAACGACCCACATCAGAGGGTGTCAACAATAAATGTTACAATTGTGGAGGAGACTACCCACACCAAGATAATGTTTGTCCTGCTCAAGGTAAGAAGTGCTATGAGTGTAGAAAACTAGGTCATTTTGGTGCTATGTGTCGTTCCGCACTAAAGAAACCACAGTCAATGAATAAAAGCACTGTACGAGGATCAGGTCATAGGGGTCGAGGTGGTAAACACAATATTGCACCTCATATCCAGAATGTTAATAATGTACAAGACAACATTTCATTACAACCAGTCTCAGATGACAGTGAATGTGATTATACTTATGGAGTACAAGCAATCACAGAATGGAATGATCTTCCAAACAACCCAGAGACATGTGTATACATTGCTGGTATTTGTCTCAAAGTTCTCATTGACACTGGATCAAACATTGACACCATTGCTGAGTGCCACTATAAAAAATTTAAAAAACAGTTCCCAAAGCTAGAAAACTATAATGGCAAAGCCACTGCCAATGCTTCAAAGGTAGCCTTGCCAGTGATTGGAACTTTCACTGCAGAGATTAAGTCAAAGAGTGCAATGCTCACTACTACATTCCATGTTGTTAGGAATGCAAAGGAGTCTCTACTCAGTTACAAGACTTCAACCAAATTGGGGCTACTTCAGCTTTCTAATGCTGTAGCAGTGGAATCTGCAAACAATGTTGATGCTATTGTTGCTGAATTTTCTGATCGATTTAAATCCATAGGTTGTTATACTGATAGCAAAGTACATCTGCACATCAACCCAGATGTAATTCCAGTTGCCCAACCACATCGCCGACAACCATTCCATACTTGCAAGAAAGTCGATGCCGAACTGGATAGGCTGATGGAACTAGATATCATTGAACCAGTAACAGGCCCAACACCATGGGTAAGCCCAATTGTCACTCCACCAAAGCCGAAGAATCCAGATGAGATACGCATTTGTGTGGACATGCGTGTTCCCAACAAGGCAATAATGCGTGAACGCCATCCTACACCCACTGTAGATGATATGATTTACCGCTTGAATGGTGCAACTGTATTCAGCAAGTTAGATTTAAACAAGGGCTATCATCAGCTTGAACTTGATGATGAGAGTCGCTTCATCACAACGTTTACGACACATCGAGGTCTGTATAGGTACAAGCGCCTGAGTTTTGGTATTAACAGTGCTGCCGAGGTATTCCAGCACATCATCAGCCAGGTATTGCAAGATATACCTAATGCTGACAACATGTCTGATGACATCATTGTTTATGGCCGTACCCAAGCTGAACACGACAAAGCTCTTCGTGCAACATTGCAACGCTTACGAGAAAAGAATTTGACGCTAAGCCGAGCAAAGTGTGAGTTCAATCAACATAAAATTGAATTCTTTGGACATGTACTTAGTGACAAAGGTCTGTCTCCAGATCCTAAGAAAGTTGCAGATATCAAGAATGCTGCACCTCCTTCAACGTCCACTGAAGTACATAGTTTTCTGGGAATGGCAAACTACTGTTCTCGCTTCATTCCAGATTTTGCTACCATTACGAAGCCTCTACGTGAGCTCCTGAAGAAAAATGCATCATGGTACTGGAGCGATATCGAGCAAAATGCATTTGATGCTGTGAAAGATGCACTAGTAGAGAATGCGACTGCTGCATACTTTGATCCATCAATGGACACTGAGTTAACGGTGGATGCTAGTCCTGTTGGATTAGGTGCTGTTTTAGCCCAACACAAACCTGGTCAACCAGATTCCAGAGTAGTAATTGCCTACGCCAGCCGTTCTCTCACAGATGTTGAGCAACGATACAGTCAGACAGAGAAGGAAGCTCTTGCTCTTGTATGGGGCTGTGAATACTTCAATGTGTATCTGCTTGGTGCACCCTTCACCACGATAGTCACTGACCACAAACCGTTGGAGACCATCTTCAATAATCCAAAGTCCAAACCACCAGCTCGCATTGAGAGATGGGCTCTTCGTCTGCAACCATACAACTTTACGGTGAAATACAAGCCGGGTGCAGGCAATCCCGCTGATTACATCAGTCGACATCCTGCAAACAGTTTCACCATCACCAAGCATCAGCAAGTTGCCGAGGAATATGTACACTCTGTAACCTGTGATGCAGTCCCTAAGGCTCTCACTCTTGATGAAATCCGTACTGCAACCCTGGAGGACCCAACTCTGCAAGCAACAGTGGATGCATTGACTAAGAAAAAGTTTCCACGCATCCCACCCTCAGGAGTTGACCAAGATGCATTCAAAGCACTTGAACGCATCCAGACAGAATTAAGTGTTACGCAACAACGCGACACTGTGCTGCGAGGTACTCGTATCGTTATTCCAGCTGTTCTCCAGCAACGTGCTCTGAAGCTTGCACATCAAGGACATCAAGGTCTTGTTAGGACCAAACAGCTGCTACGAGAAAAGGTGTGGTTTCCTGGCATTGATCGTCAAGCAAAGGATATGCATGATGCCTGTGTCCCTTGCCAAGCTGCAGTGGATACTTCAAGACCAACACCTCTACAACCTTCACCACTACCTGCTGCACCATGGACGGAAGTATCGATGGACTTCTGCGGACCACTACCAACTGGAGAGTACTTGATGGTAGTCATTGATGATCACTCACGTTATCCAGAAGTAGAAATCATCAATTCCACATCTGCAAAGGCCGTCATCCCGAAACTCGACAAGATCTTTTCAAACTTTGGCATTCCTGAAGTTGTCAAGACAGACAATGGACCGCCATTCAATGGACAAGACTTCGTCAACTTCTCTGAGCATATTGGATTCAAACACCGCCGTGTGATGCCACTACATCCCCAAGCAAATGGAGAAGTTGAGAGATTCATGCAACCTCTCATGAAAGCGGTACGCTGTGCTCATGCCGAAGGACGATCCTGGAAACAAGCTATGTATGCTTTTCTCAGGAACTACCGTGCAACACCACATGGAACACTGGGCAATTCGCCTGGCGAACTTTTATTTGGACGTCCTATGAGAATCGCACTACCCGTCATGCCAGCCGAGGTAACGGATAAACATCTCGCTCAGAAAGATGCACTAGCCAAGGGCAAAATGAAAATTGCTCATGATCAACGTGCAAAGGAACAATTCATAAAAGTTGGAGATACTGTTCTCGTTAAAAGGAAAAAAGAGGGAAAGTTAGATATGCCGTATGATACAAAACCATATAAAGTGATTAGTGTAAAAGGAACTATGGTAACAGCTAGTAATAAAGATCATAGTATAACACGTAATATGGCTTATTTCAAAGTGATTCCAACTAGTGTAGAAAATGATGAAGTGCAAAGTCGTGCAAAAGAAAAAGAAAAAATGAGTTATAAGCCGATAAACAATTCATCAAGGGATGTTATTGCATTTAAGGACTCTCGTCCTAAACGTCATGTTAAACGCCCTACACGATTTGATGATTAATTGTGTTCCTATGTAATGAAAAGTATTTACTTATTGTGCTAAACTAAATTTAATATTGTTTGAATAATGCAGATATCTCATTCAATATTTTGTAACTTTGTATTACAGTTTCTTTCATGTATGTTTAACATTGCATATGTATTTTTAACATTGAAATCCTTTGTGGAAAAGATTAAGTTGTTTAAATTCTTTGTGTGCTTAATTAATGTTAAATGTATGCAGTATCTCTTGATATGTTAATAACTTACTTTGTGTCAATAACTTTGCTTTGTGCTACAAGCATGGTAGACATCCTGTGTTCATTCTTTTTAAAGAAAAGGAGGGATGTCATGTTCACAGAAAATGGTACCATCCGTTTTCTATGTGCGGCGGCTGAGACGCCAGAGAGAAAGAAGGTAAACAAGAGCGTACAGGACGCCCGCCAAGCTTGGTAGCTACTAGTCATGTAATCATATTATTAAAGTCAGTAACCAAGTCATGACTTTACATCAACCCTACAGCCAAGACTTCCTCAGTAACACACAAACACCACAGGTCCCTTTATACTATTTGAAAGATTTGAATGGGGGCAATATTGACGGGGGGTTTTATAGACAAGAACTAACCCTCACCCATTTGCCCGCCTCCTTCAATATTGAAAAGGTTTTGAGCAAGAGAGAAGTCGACGGTCAGTTGCAATATAAAGTCAGATACGAGGGTTACGATCAATCATTCGACCAATGGGTCGACGCCGATGATGTACTGAAACTATGAAGGAGCCTTTAGTTCAGAAATACTGAGATCTGATAAGACTATTAGCCGGTCTTAAGTACTCTAGCAGAAAGAAATTAATTGAAAAATTCAAAAAGCCACACATAAATTGCCTATCAGAAATATTTAAAAATATTTTAAGAAATAAATTGCCCGTGCCTAGCAAAGTTTTAAAAAAACTGAAAAAATATAGTTCATTAATTCGTGTGGTAGCTTGCAAAAAACCTTCCATGGCAATTAAAAAAAAAAAATATTAACTAGCAAACGGGGTGGTAATATCCTATCTATTCTCCTTCCCATTGTCGTTAATCTGTTGTCGCGTTTATTTACCAAATGAGAGAGTATTATTTAGTCCCGTGGTAAATAATGGACGAGCGAGTGCCGTCCCCTTTGCCGACAGTGCCAGAGTACCAATGCCAACGCCCCCGCAACAGACGACTGAGCACGCCCAGCCCGAAAGATCTAATCCTACTGTAACGCATCTGATAAATCTGAGATTAAAAGCGATACATCACGAATATGCAAGGGCACTTTTAAAATATTTCGACAAGAGTGGGCTCATTATATTGCCATTAACGTCCCATTTAACGAGTCCAGTGGCTGGTTTGAATATAATTAATGATATTATATATGGGATGACAGTCCACAATGCTTTATTTGCCCCTACTAAACTACCTCTAGCAAAATTATTGTTTAATGTGGCTTCAATCCCTATGGATCTCTTTAGAAACGCCGCGGCTCGCAGACAGGTTAACGATGATGGAATTAACAGGAGACAGGGCGTGCCTGGCTCGACCTCTGACCTCCCCCCTAAGCGGATCAAGGTCGGTGGTCGCGGGGATCGGGTCGCCCCCTCGTGGTTGGCATATTAAAATCAAATTACGGCGATTTGAGCATTTATTCATTGCCCGCCCGTGACCTGGTACTGTCGCCAGAATGGACACTCACATCATATACGCGACCAACGTTGCCCATGCAGATCTGTATAACATTCCCAGCTCTTTTTCAAATCGCTTGTATAAGGAATTAAATTTGAATCCCAAGCGCGCCTATGAAATGTGTTTACAGAAATTATTGTTCCCCACATCTCATTACGTGATTATGAAAGACGATCTAGAGAGTTATGTGAGGGTTGGTTTAATATGTACCAATGTACAAATGACGGGCTTTAAACACACCTATTCGAAGTTTTTACTGAAAAACAACATTTTGGCAGGAAGCATAAAGGAAATTAATAATGCAATTAACAATGAAATAGCCAATATATTGTCAAGCAAGGATTTGAGCTTTATAGATAAAGCTTATAAAAAGCTGTATCCAAAATACGGGACGACGTATATAAAATACGATTCAAGCTATAATCACAATAAATTTAATGCCGTATACAGCGATGCCATAATGTCGCAGTTCCAAAGACCAGGTGAAGAGGTATATAATATGGTTTGCCGAATTTCGCTATCGTTCGGGCGTGCGATCGGGAAGGTAAAAGGCGCAGAGACAGGTGAGGATTATGTCATATATATAATCAGGGGTATAAAATATGAGACCGGCAAGGAAACTGATTTATGTGTCTACCCACCGCAGCCGAGAGGAATGATGGATAATTTGTGTATTTATTGCGACAAAATTATGCCTACGAGTTATGGTGATCAGTTGGTCAATATACTGGACGTTGTCTCTTTAAATGGGAGTGACGGTGGCAATAAGAAGTTATATAAACCTCTGAACACTTCAATTGTCGACAGTGTGAGCATTACAATGACCGATCAAGAAGGCAATCCTATTTATTTCGATGCGCGAGGCTGCACGATTGCATATATGGCCGACTTTGGGGGTTATATAGTTGAGCGTTGAAGCTATAATCTTCATTACCTCGCATCTAGTTGCAAAATGCGCGTCGATTTTACCCCGCCGTCGGTGGAGGAGTTATTAATACTCCTAACGCCCCCCGTTTCCGGAGGAGGGGGCGGTTTAGGGGACGTCCGCATTTTTAACAGTACTAGGCGTCATGTGCGAGGGGGTGGGATTTTTAGTTTCATAACTGGACTGGCGAAGCGAGCGGCACCATTCTTGATGAGAACCTTGGCCCCTGCCGCATTGAGTATGGGCCAGGATGTCATGCAAGACATAAACAGCGGCGAACGCACATTGAAACAATCGCTCAAACATAGAGCCTAGAAACATTAAAACATGTTGGGAAGCAAATTGCCGGCGGGCGGGTCGTTAAGAAAAAAAGAAAGAAACAGAAGGATTAAGACAAAAAAAAAAAAGCAAAACAAGAAATTTGTTCAGGAAAGTCGACGGAGGAAAATATAATATAATATACGTGTTTGCTTAAAAATTGAATCACTCTCGAAACAACTATTGGCAAGATCGCATGGCGGGGCTACAAGTACCACTGGGGAATTATGCCGCTGCAATAACCGACGCCTTTCCCAAGCCGTTCTCCGCTAGGATGGTAGAGGCTACTATAGCCTCGCGTCAAACTATTGATGTTTTGCAAGTAAACACTGGGGGCAATAAATTAGAGATAGGTATCTTGAATATAACATTAAAGGCGTGAATGGCCACTTTCTAGATATGTCGTCATTGGCTTTGGAACTATCGCTAGCAGTAACGGGCGAAGATGGAGCTAGTGCGATTGGGGATACAGAAAATGTAACAATTAGTAATGGTCTATCACAGACTTTATTCAAATCTATAGTAGTGTATTTCAATGAGACTGTGGTCGAAACTAACTCTCTATTCTCATACTGGAGTTATATAAAGCTGCTGACTACTATTTCGGGGTGCGAAGCTGAGAGATATCGGAAACTAGCGCATTTCTTTAAAGGTAATGACCCCAGCAGATTTTCCGACGAATATTTTGCTGCAATGACTGAGGAAAAGGAGCAGCAAATGACTGAGATGAAAACTACGGGTGTGCACACATGCTTTAAATTATTGGCGGATGTTACTACAATTAGCAAATACATTCTGGATAATGTGGATGTGCGCATTCGCCTCGAACTGAACCCGGATAAATGGATTATTCATAGCGAAAGGGATAATGCAAACTTTAAATACCATATTAAGATGGCGAGGTTGTGGATAGATTGCATAATACCATACCCGGCCGGCTTAACGGCCATTAATAAGGCATTGATACAAAATAACACCCCGATAACATATACGTTTAACAAAACCCTATTAAAGACTTATATACTGGGCACAGGATAGCGGACAATTACAATGGATCAGCCCTGGGGAACTGTAGTTCCTGAGCGTTTATACATGATTATCGTAGATATGGAGGCAATGTCAGGAGGCTATGCCCAGAACCCGTTATATTTTGAGAATTGTCAGCTCACGAGTGTATTTATAACTCTGAATAGCACTACTTTATTTAATATTGCTTGCACTTTTCCACACAACTGCGCAAAATTATATTATACGACGCTACAAGCTTTAGGTATCGATAATGCCCACACGCTATCCTATGACGCATTTGTTAACGGTGGCACTATACTGGCTTTCAATTTACAGCCCGAAACTATAAAGGGCGCAATGCCCCTGGAAGTGTCTGGTAACCTGAGAATTAGTCTAGAATTTAAAATACCTGTGGTGGTAAATAAAGTCATTTTGCTTTATGGTGGCACCACTGGCATCCTGAAAATTAATGCGGAACGCCGAATAGTCTGTGATACGAGAGCGTAAAGCTATGAATTGTCTTGAAATTAACGAAGCGCTGAACGGGGTGTTGGGTCGGGAGGTGCAATATCTGGGATGTTATCTCGCCAATGATGCAAGAAAAATTTTGAAAAAGATCTATGACCATTCTGTGGTATTTATAATTAATACACTAGACGCAGCATCTGCAGATACAATGGGTCATTGGGTTACATTTTGTATAGCCAAAGCAATGACTAAGACAAATTGTCATTCTGGATAGTTTTGGAAACCCGAGAATTGAAACGTATTCGAAATATTTTAAGGTTATATTGAATAGCTTTGAAAAATATGATTTGCACATATTCAATGACAGAATACAGCAGTTGGAAACTTATTTCTGCGGGAACTATGCGTTATACTTCACCTACTATTTATCCCATCTAGGGGTGGGAAAAGTGCTTCGGAAATTTGCGCAGGATTTTAAATATGAACACAGCAAAAATGACGCTTTGGTTGTGAAATTTACGTATGATAACCTGAATATGCCGCTCTGTCAAACAACATTTTGCCTGAGAGATGATTCCCAGGAGACGTGCAATAACCTGTGTGAGCAAGTGACCTAGCTTGCCTGAGGGGGGGGGGGGGGAGGTAGAGGTTTTTTGGGGTATATATATAAGCCCAGTCCTAAGGCCCATTGAGTTAACTTGCCCACCGACGAACGCCCTTGGTCCTGGTCATCATTAGAAGCCCACAAGCGAAGTTTTTGAAAATGGAATTTGCCCGTGGTGAGTTTTTTTTATTTTTTTTTTTTACAAACTCTGAAATAGGTGAGAACGTGTGTGTGTGTGTGTTTGTTTATGTTTCTTGTTGGTGAATATAAATTTTATTAATTATTTTTTTTTTTATTTGCAGAATTGTTGAACGGCTGCTCAAAAATTGAGGTGACTGGTGGGATCAATTTCAACTTTGGGACTGCTCTCATCCTGCCAGCTGG
Organism: Procambarus clarkii; assembly: GCF_040958095.1. Lineage (NCBI taxonomy): Eukaryota > Metazoa > Arthropoda > Malacostraca > Decapoda > Cambaridae > Procambarus > Procambarus clarkii. The sequence continues at coordinate 38,115,515 of NC_091161.1, forward strand.
GGTGACGTCCCATGATGTAGTGGATATATTAAAGAGTAGTGGTGTTGCCAATGTTCGGCCGATGTGTCAAGCCCCCAAAACTTCATCAACTGCACCTACGACCTCGCCTGAGACTACGAAGATGCCGGGGCCAGTGCCAGATGTCGTTGTGGCCACTATGCACCCCAAGCCGACCGTGCCCATGCCCCTGCCTGAGACGCAGCCGGCGCCAGAGTCCCGCCCCGCTGCCCGCTTTGTTGTTGGCTCTATGGATTCGCCGGTGGTAGCAATGACTGCGGTGCCGACCCCGGCGGGGCCAGGGCCATTCCCAACAACGGTAAAAAACAACAACAAGAACTGCAACAACTACAACGGCAGCAACAACAACAACAACAACAGAGCCCAAAGCTAAGAAGGCGGCGAAGAGTGGTGAGATGGCTCTAAAAACGAAAGCAACAACAATGGCAACAACGACAACAGAGCCCAAAACTAAGGCGGCGGCGAAGAGTGGAGAGATGGCTCTAAAAACGAAAGCAACAACAGAGCCCAAAGCTAAGAAGGCGGCGAAGAGTGGAGAGAGAGCCTTAAAAACGAAAGCTTCGACAGCGCCTTTGATGAAGGACATTGCAAAGCCAACAAGTCGCCCTGCAAAAGAGTGTAAAATCACCTGGGAACGGCCTGCACAGGGACCCGCACCGGGGCCCTGTCGGACTAGGCTATCTATGCGAGGCCGACGCAAGAGGACGTCGACGACGACCCCATATGATAAGAGGTCGAGCAACCACGAGGCTTCCACCCAGCCATCTACCTAGGGATATGTACCTGCAACAAGACGCCCCAACCCGCCTCTCCCAGCGACCCGCCCGTGGGAGGCAGTTACCCACATTAGCGAGAGTGAAGACGAGGATGTCTGACAGACCCCCTAGAAATTGGCGACGGTGTGCCGCGTATCCCCTATGGCACCTAAGACAAGAGCTGAACGCGGAGGACATATTGTCTTCATAGACCTTAAACGCCGCGGTGGAACTCTTTAGTGAAAATCAATCTTTAGCCATGGAAGAGTTGGGCCTGGCTACGATTGACATGTTTACAACACAGTTCGAGCCGGTGGAGGGATTCGATGATGATGTCTCGGACCACTTCGAGTGTGGGCAGAGAAAATTCTATGAGCCCGACTATGTAGAGCCCACTCTAACCATGGACTTGGGTACGCCGACCATGCACGAAGCAGCTTTATTGCCCTCGGGCGTCATACGCAAACTTAATTAAATTGAATGTATTGCAGTGTTATATATTATTGCAGTTATGTGTATTGTAATGTTATGTTATGTATTTGTTGTAGTTTTTTGTTAATAGAAAAGAACTAACGATGAAAATAAAATGTTTTTAATTTACCGGTGGGGGGATATCTATAATACTGAATGAATGAATGAATGAATGAACGAATGAATTATGTATTTTCTGATGTTTCCTCTTTCCTATGAAAAAAATATTTGATAATGTTCTTTCCTCTGAAATTAAACATAAATACTAGTTTCCATATGTTTGGATGAAAAAAAACATGAAATAATAATACGTTGTTGTTTCCAGATCTTAATAATAAGCAAACTCCTGATCTTAATAATTAAACTAACCAGTGTTTGGAAATAAAATGGAACTTGCATATATTTTTTTTTCTGTCAATTATCTTAGTTTCCCCCTTGACGAAAACGGGACTGGCCCGCCAGTGAAGATGTTTTCTGTGAAACGGAATCTAGAGAAAATGGGACATATCTGGGGTAACTGACGCAAAAATATAACTCGAGTGTCTCATTTTATTTTTTACCTGATTATTGAAACCTTACCAAATGTAAAGACAAACCCTTTATTTCAGATACACTTCTCAGCAGGAATTAAAAAACCCCAGATACATTGTATTTACATAAAAAAACACACGCACACATATACTAGTGCCATTAAAATACTCCAAAAAACTGTTATATTCCTTTCACCAGTGTATTTTTTGGTTTGAATCTATTGAACATTAACCCTCTGTACCTTTCATAAGTTGGGACCCCCTTCTTGATGCCTTAGACTCATCTTAAAAGCTCGAGACAAAAAGTGAAAAAACAGGTTAGGATAGGGCACCAGTTCCTCAGGTACACCCTGGGGACCCCTGGAGGAACGGACCACCACCCCACCCCGCCAGCCAGCCAGGTGCGCGCCGAGAGCGTCCTGACCCGACCACTTGAAAAGTTTTTTTACGATTTGGCCCGCTGGGGTCGAGTTGGCATGGAAGTGCCCAACCGTTTCTTAAAATTTTTACTCCCCATGTGTCTCCCTTTACACTACTTGTGTGTGGGGTGTGTGTGTGTGTGTGTGTGTGTGGGGTGTGTGTGTGTGTGGGGGGGGTGTGTGGGGGGGGGTGTGTGGGGTGTGTGTGTGTGTGTGGGTGTGTGTGTGTGTGTGTGTGGGGGGGGGGTGTGTGTGTGGGGTGTGTGTGTGTGGGGGGGGTGTGTGTGTGTGGGGTGTGTGTGTGTGTGTGTGTGTGTGGGGTGTGTGTGTGTGTGTGGGGTGTGTGTGTGGGGTGTGTGTGTGTGTGTGTGTGTGTGTGTGTGTGTGTGTGTGTGTGTGTGTGTGTGTGTGTGTGTGTGTGTTTTCGATCCCTTGTAACGATTGGGTGTGTGAAGCTTTGACAAACTAGTAAATCTGTGTTGGCACTTATCAACATTGTGTGATTAGAATGGGCCCAACAATCCAATGCATTGCATTTACATGCTTATAATGCAGTGCATTTACATTGCAGTGTTGCATCCTCAACGGTGCTGTTTTCGGCCTCAGTGTAACATTCTTCCACTACATGCTGCTGCCGGGACTGAAGCAGGGGCTGAGGCTCTTCCTAGATGAGGAACCGGGGCCAGTGTGATCGTTGGTGCTGCCCATCCTCTTAAAAATAACGTCGCTTTTCGCTCGTATGCGCGCTATGACCAAAAATGGACGTAATTTTAAATGAAATCGGCTCACAAAAGGTATGTCTTGTCCCGTTTTCTGTTTGAGTCCTCTTCCTTACTCAGAAAGGGTAGGAGAAGAAACTTTCTATTAACATTTTTCATGACGTTTTGAAACTTAAGGAGAGTTTCTGAAGTAGCTGAATCTATAACAACAACATCACTTAACTCTTAGAATGTCAGCCCCACTCCCATCCTGACGTTTTATACCAGGAAGAGACGGAAGGCCTTCGTCAGCGATATAAACTGACGATCAGAGCACTATCCAGATAGAAAGCTTTCTTTCATCGGCACTGACCCGATGAAGGGGACTTTCTTCACTCCTGGTGCCAGTTAAACAGCACCATGTTCCATTGAATCAAGGTTTGGTTCCTAGGAACCTTCACCAAGGCCGAGATTCTGGTCCTCTTGACGGCAAACTCTGATGTTTTCATCGACGTAATCATGGAGGAAAATGAACTCCAGATTTTGTTCAGCAGTGCTGCAACACTCCAAGGCCTGTTCAATCCCACAACAATCGAGGCATTAGAACCAGAAAACCTGATCCTCGTACCACCCTACCACTATGAGGCGGTAAGAAGCACATCGTCTACCAAGTGAGCGTTCTTATCGCGGAAAGAACGATAGCCTATATCATCCACAGCATCAACCTTCGGAACCAGTCATTGACTGCTGTTTCAGCAAACCTCATCCAGCAGGATGGAAACCTGAGACCCACCCTCAAGTCTCCAGCAGAGGCCACTCTCGCGGCTGACAACGGCCTCAAATGTTTTGGCGTGGCCTGCACACCCCATCAGATCTCCAGGAAACGTTACTGCCGCCTATGTCAATGCTTCAGGTATTACAAAAGCACTCACTACGTCCAGAAATGCAACAGCCAGGTCAGAGATGCGGTATCTGTGCAGGAAACCCAGTAGTAGACATCCGTCAATCCCGTGGGGTTATTGAAATGTGCTCTGGGTGTCTGCTTGGGGGCAATGTCTGCTGTGGCTGTTAAGTCCAACCCAAGAACGGCATCCCAACCACAGCGAGTGCAGATAAACGCTGAAAGGGTTACATCCGTCAGTGGTCGAGACTTCCTCTGAAGTCTCCTCTTCTGCCTGCTTCCCACTACAGGAACTGCCAAGCTGAATTGCAACGTTGTCTCCTATGTGGAGACGCCCACACCACCGTCTCGCCGGACTGTTCTTCAAGGAAAGCCGAAATACAGAACATGACCGAAGCCAGACAGGCCGCTGTAACAGCCAAACTGTTCATAATCATGTATTCTTCATAAATTTGATTGTATAAACGCGCCCACACGTTAGTTACTGAAAGAATGAACTTTCTAGCTGAGCTCGGACATAACACCTCAGTGCTAAGGGGTAGAGATTAAAAATGTTGTCATTTGTAATTTTGTATGTAAAGTTCCATCTTGACATTGCCCTTTTAAAGAATAGGTTATGTGCACTCCTAAATTGTATGTTTAAGGAAGGAAGGAGTGAAGACGTATATAATCAGGTAGGTTTTCTGCCAGGAATTTAGTAGATAGCAGAGCAGCTCGATTTTTGAGGCGGCAACACTGACTTAAGCCAGGTCAGCAGGGACGCAGCCTCACCCCCTTCTACTCCGAGACTCCATCTTATTTAATTTGCCATGTGAAAGGGTATTACTTAATTTTGAGAGTATTGTATATTAAAGACTTGATCCAAGCTATTCACAAATAAAGGATCTACGTAGTAGTTCTTTCTAAAGTGACGAGGATTCTGGGACAAGTGCAGATGACTCATTTAGAATAAGGGAACTAGTGTCTGGTAGACGCATGACACTCGCGGCTCAGTAGCAGCCTCAGTGGTGGTAAATGGCTACCGACCAACTTGTTTGATAGTTCATTTCAATTTGGGATATTCATGTTATTACTCAGTAGGGTAATTGATAGTAATTTACATAGATAATTTAACAAGGGTACTATCAATTGGGAATAGGGATTCAGGAACCTTTAGTAACCCAGGGCATGAGAGTCTAGCTAAGATAATTATCGCGGAAAATTAGTTTGACAACCAGCCATGGGTCAGCTTGCTGGCTGGAGGTCAAGGAGGTTGAGACCAATGTGGCTGGCACGATCCTGGTGGTCAACACCACCTTCAGACGCAAAGGCTTAACATCTGGCCTGGGCTTGTGATTAAGGTAATGTCTGTTGAATTAAGTGCAGTTTATAGTAAACCACAGTAAATAACCATTGCCTCTAGCTAGAGATATTTCAGTTTAGGGGGGTGTTCAAGTACTATTTTGTGCACTAAATAATTATTAAAGTGATTTCTATTGTTTAATCAATATTCCCTATTATATATATTTCTTTATTGTTGAATTTGCAATTCTGTACTTTTGTGTTGTAAGTACTCCTGTGGGGTCTGTAATTACCACTTATTCTATTTAATATCTATTCCCTTTCTGTTAAAATTCAACCACACTTAACGTAAACTCTATCCCCCCCCCCTTTCAACAAAATACAGATGTACTTTCTGCAACTCTATACCAATTGGCTGTTTCCTGCTTTGCAGTCAGTTCGGGTAGTTATTCAGTGGGTTTAGTGGGATTTCACTGCAGTCAGATAACTGCAGTACAGACGCTTTGGATTTACCTCACCTCTTCAACCTCAAGAATGTAGCAAGTCAGGTAGTGACAGCTATTAAAGTCTCTAGTGAGTTTATTGTTAGCTGAAAGGTTCAGTGTCCTCGTTTTGTGGCGCCTTGCTGATCAACCACCAAGGTTATAAGTTATCACCGGGCTAGAGGTTACAGTAAGAATAAAACAATGAACAGCAGAAGGGTTAAATAACCGCCAGCGTTCACCAAAATTGAAGGTTGAGGATGGTTCCCATTACAATGGTGCACATCTGTGTTTTCAAATTTTTTTTTAAGAATTGTTGAATGCCCACGCATCTTGTCCATTCGGTCAACAAGTGTATAAGTTGGTGAAGTCAGCCAAGAGCCAACTAGGTAGAGTCGACGGTAATACCATAACAGTAGCAATGAAGTGGAGTTGGCGATCTCTGGACATTGTGAGGGGGGGGGGAGGCTGGTAGCATTAAAAATAGGGTACTATGGCAGTAAAATTATGATTAGGTGGTTATGATTTATTGAGTAAGGAGACCGCTTTGAGTTGATTGAACTGGGTATTTTACTCGACCCCTTTCAATGGGTTCAGAGGTGTTGGGGACTTCCATATCCTCAACAACAGGTTCCAATTTGGGGCTGTCTGGGCGGATTTGCCTGTGGGACGCCTCGGGATTTGTCCGAAGGAATAGTAGACGACCCAAATCGCTAAGAAAAACGGTAAACTCATGAAGGTAGTCGCGGTCATTGAGGGATGAGGTAGTACACTACTTAGCAACGAATCGACGACTGGTTGATTGCACACAGTCAAGAGGTCGATTCACATCTAGTCTTAATCGTTGCCGCAAAAGCAGCATTTCGTGCAGTATGAATCTAGGTGGTCGTAGTCACCTAGGCTAGGCTAGGGCGAGATTGAGAGCCGGTGGGGATGATTATAGGTATAATGGAGCGAGTTCTTTAGTTAAAATTAAGTGATTTTCTAGGTATTAAATATTTCCCCAAATTTTAAGTGATTCTCCCATATTTGGAGTGGTTCCCCCATTCTAAGTGATCCCTGTGCTTATACGTGTTCCCCTGAATAATAATCTATGTCTTAGGCTATCTTCTAAGAGAACATATAAATACACTAAGTCAGAGGTGAGTTGTCTTTATGGTTGGGTTACTCCTCTGGGGTTAGTTCTTTTGATATCCTGTTAAGTATTCCTATGGTCAGTAATTTGCTTCTTATATCTTAAAAAAGTGATTTTGTGGAAATGTGGGAAAGAATTAGTGGAACAATTAAGAAAATTGTGCTGTGAAAATATTTCCAAGTCCACTTGGACATAATTCGTGTTATTTGTTAGTAATTTGAATTCTTGTGTCCAGTGAGTGTCCGAGGTGTCATTATCATTAATTAGACTGTCAATACGAATCGACGACTGGTGATTGCAAGTGAAGAGGTCATGTTTTAAACTTCATGTATTAAAATTATATATGTAAGAAATTCACCAAATTCGAAAAATTCCACATTTTCGCTAAGTCGATTGGTACACGATCTCTGTTTTTTGGAAAAATTGTACTTCGGGCTACGCAACCCAGGTGTCATTGTTATTCATTAGAGAATGTCAATAATGTAAACCTTGTTTTCAAGTTCGGATATAGAAAATGGAATTTTCAGCATTTAAGGGAAAAAGCGGGGACTTGTGTTTTAGCGTGGCTGAACTCAATACTGTTAGAGTAAGTGGTCATTTTGGTTTTATTTTATTTTATTTTATTTATGCATATACAAGAAGGTACATTGGGAATGTGAGGATACATAATATGGTAATTAAAGTCTTGTAAAGTCACTAGTACGCGCAGCGTTTCGGGCAGGTCCATAATCTATGAAAATTTTAAGTAGGTAAATACTTGCAAAATTTAAAAAAAAAATGATAACAGTTACATGACAAGAAAAAAAAAGATGAGAGAAAATTGTAGGTACAGTATATTAAAGCACATAGGTAGCTAAGATTGATTGCAATGACAGCTTGAATGGTAGTTGACAAAAATTGGTAGGCACAATACAGCATATGGCTAGCACATAAAAGAAGACAGCAATGAACACAATGATAAGGTTGTTTGGGTTAAATACATAAAAATTAGGAGATTGGGTAACACTAGATACAGAGCAAATTAATTTTTTTAAACAAAAAATTATTAAATAAATATTCATTATTCATTAAATAAAAATCTAGCGTATAAGTATAGAATCATCAGAATTAGTTTCGATCACGAGGGTAGCACGATAAATATAATTTAAAAAATTGATAAAATAATTTTTTTTATTTTTATTTTTATTAAGAAAGTGCGCTACTCAGTTTTAATGGCAGCGGTCGAGTATTAACCCAGAAACTTAGTGTTACATTTGCATGCTACTTCAAGTAAGTAAGTAATTATCAAAAGAAGGCACCAAACCGGGAAGGCTATGTAGCACCATCAAATGCGCAAAATAATCAGGGGCGCTAAATATCACAAAGGATGCCAATACGAGAACAAAAACGCATAAGGCGAACGATATCAAAAGTATCCGAGTCACCAAGAATTCTATTGAGGGACAGGTGACCGCGAGGGGCGGTCGGAAAGCAAGACACACGCTCGTCCTGGAAGTCAGGACATTCAAGAAGGACATGCACGACCGTAAGAGGGACAATGCAACTAGGACAATAAGGAGCAGGGCGGCGCTCCATCAAGTGACCATGGGTTAAGCGAGTATGGCCAATACGCAACCTCGCTAGAGCTGTTTCCCACCGCCGGTTACGGTGGAAGGAGGACGGCCACGAGGAATCACAACATTTAAGAGTACGGAGCTTGTTACCAGTAACAGACAACCAAGAAGCCTGCCAACGGGTAAGGACTGAGGAATGGATAACCGGGTAAAAGTCGGAATACGGAATGCCTTTACGAGAGATGGGACAAGAGCGGACAGCTTCCTTGGCGGCAGCATCCACGCGCTCATTTACAGACACACCAATATGGCTGGGAACCCAACAAAACTCAACCGACTTAAATTTACTGTGAACAAGAAACAGCCAATGCTGGATCTCGACAACTACTGGATGAACCGGATTAAAGGACCCGAGAGCCATGAGGGCACTACGAGAGTCAACAACAACTACAAAGGAAGACTGACAACGAGAAAGCAGGAGACGAAGAGCATAGAGAATAGCATAAAGTTCCGCTGTAAAGATGCTAGTCTCCGGAGGTAAGCGACACATATAAGTGCGATCAGGAAAAACAACAGAGTAGCCAACACCGTCCGCTGACTTAGACCCATCGGTGAAGACAGAAACGGAGCGGGAGTGAGAAGAAAAGTGCTCAAGGAAAAGGCGTTTTAGAACCGTAGGAGGGGTAAAAGATTTAGTGATACGGGTCAAGGAAGTACAAAACCGCGGAAGAGGGACTCTCCACGGGGGCAAAGAAGGAACAACACGAGGAGAAACATTAGACACACGAACGGAAAGAGAATCCTGGAGGCGAGATAACCGGGAGGGAGGTGGTGAAGAGGAACAGGAACTGCAGGAGGGGTAAAAGTTAAAGCACGACAGAGGCGAGAGGAAGGATGTTGTAAGGACCGCCCAAGATAGCGAAGACAGTAGCGATCACGGCGGTCCTGGAGAGACAGGAAGCCAGTGTCAACATACAGGCTAAGGACGGGAGTCGAACGAAAGGCACCAGAACTGAGGCGCAACCCAGTATGGTGCAAAGCATCATGACGGCGAAGAGTAGAAGGAGAAGCAGACGAGTAAGCAGGGCAACCATAATCGAGCTTAGACAGGATGAGAGAGGAATGTAAAGCAAGGAGAGTGCGCCTATCTGTCCCCCAAGAAGTATGGGACAAGACCCGAAGGAGGGTAAGGGCCTTAGAGCACTCAACACGGAGGTAAGAGATATGGGGAGACCAAGACAAACGAGTGTCAAGGAATAACCCCAAAAGCTTCGCGGAATCTTTGTATTCAAGGGGATGACCATAAAGTGACAAAGAGAGACGAAGAACAACCCGTTTCCGCGTAAAAGTCGTGGCACAAGTCTTAGAAGTAGAGAACTTGAAGCCATGATCGGTGGCCCAAGACGACACGGCATCAATTGCAAGTTGAAGCCGGTGCTGAAGGAGAGGCGAATCATCACCCTGACAGCAAAGGGTAAGATCATCGACATAGAGAGCGGAGAAGACACCAGAAGAAAGAGAGGAAAGAAGACCATTGAGGGCAACCAGAAAATGAGTAGTGCTCAGAACACTACCCTTGGGCACACCTTCGTATTGCTGAAAAGAGGCAGAGAGAGCGGTACCAAGGGGAAACCGAAAGGAACGACGAGAGAGGAAGCTGCGGAGAAAGAGAGGGAGATGACCACGAAGGCCAAAAGAATGAAGTTGAGATAGAATATGATAACGCCAAGTGGTGTCGTAAGCCTTTTCCAGGTCAAAAAGGACGGCAACCACGGAGGTCTTCGCAGCAAAAGCAGTACGAATATAGACCTCCAAGTTCACCAGGACATCTGTCGTGCTGCGGCACTTGCGGAAACCAAATTGAGAAGGGGAGAGGAGGTGATGAGAGGAAGTTTGCAGACACAACTTGTGAGAGCAATTGGGCGAAAGTCCTTAGGGGAAGTACCCAGAGACCCCGGTTTGCGAACAGGGAGGACAACGGCATCGAGCCAGCCCTCACGGACTGACGACGACTCCCAGATCCGATTATACAGACTCAGTAAATACTGAGACGTGCACGGAGGGAGATGGCGAAGCATCTCACAATGAATACCATCGGAGCCCGCCGCCGTAGAACCGCAGAGGGCCAGGGCAGAACGAAGTTCACAGAGAGAGAAGGGATCATTATAGGGAAGCTGAAGATGAGTGCAGAAATCTAAAGGACGAGACTCAAGGACAGGCTTACAAAGAAGAAAAGATTGGGGAAGATGAAGACCAGAGCTAACAGAAGAAAAGTGGGAACCCAGTACGGAAGCGACCTGCAACGGTTCCGCCACAACGGTTCACCTCCATGATACAAGAGTATCATGGAGGTGAAGGACCGGTGAAACATCGGGAACGAACTTACCCGCTATCTTGCGGATACGCTTCCAGATCTGGGCCATAAGAGTTTCGGACGTAATTGTCGAGACATTAGATGCCCAACATTCACGTTTAGCCATACGGATGGCCCTACGGGCCACCGCACTCGCTTTCCGAAGGAAAAGAATCGGTCGTCTGCCTACGGCGGTGCCTCTTCCAGGCTGCACGCTTACAGCGGACAGCCTGAGCACAGTCCGCATTCCACCAGGGAACGCACTTCCGTGGACCCCGAGAGGAAGAGTGAGGGATAGAGCGGAGGGCAGCGTTAAGACAGTGTCATGAAAAAGGAGGAGAGCGCGAGAGAGAAGCAGAAGGGAGAGGTCAGAGAGAGTAGCACTGAGGGTAAATAAGGTCCAATCCGCCTTAGCAAACTGCCACCTAGGGAAAGAGAGGGAAGGGCGAAAAGAGAAAAAGGAAACAAGGATGGGGAAATGATCACTTCCATGGAGGACATCAAGAACCTGCCACGTGAAATCTAAGTAAAGAGAAGAAGAGCAGAGAGAAAGATCAAGACAAGAAAGGGTGCGAGTCCGAGAGTCCAAATGAGTGGGCTCACCAGAATTCAGAAGAGACAGGGAAGAAGAGAGGAGAAACGGCTCAAGAAGGCGACCCCGGGTATTCGTCAGAACGTCACCCCAAAGAGAATGACGACAATTGAAGTCACCCAGCAGGAGCACAGGCTCCGGCAAGGAGTCAAGGAGATGTTTCAAATCAGGAAGAGAAAGCGGGACACTCGGGGGGAGATAAATGGAACAAACTGTGTACCATTTCCCCACAAAGATACGAGCAGCAGAACAATGGAGAGGCGAAGGAAAAAGTAAAGGAACAAAGGGAACATCAGCACGAATCAAGAGAGCAGAAGAATTAGAAGCCCCAGCAACGGCTGGGGGGGGGGGGGAAGAGAAAGGAATAGCCACGAAAACGACCAGGACGAGCACCAAGCATCGGCTCCTGGAGACAGACACAAAGGGGCGAAAACCGCGAAATCAGAAGTTGGAGTTCGAGGAAATTGGCGTAATAACCTCGAACGTTCCATTGAAGAATGGACAACGACGAGGAGAGAAAGGACAAAAACAGAGAACAAGGAAGAAACAAAGGCGAAAGAGCAACAGAGCACGTTAAAGAATATCAGGGTCGGTATCAGGGTCAGGAAAGTCAGGGTTAGGGGGCATGGGTAAACTGAGCAAAGACGGAGGGAAGGAAAGGGGAGAACAGATCAGAGGTGGGCGGGCGGGGTCCGGAGGAGGAGGAAGAGGAGGAGACAACGGAGAGGACCAGTCAAGGACAGCAGCAGGAAGACGGGTGGGGGGGGGGGGTGTAGAAAGAGGGGAGCGAACCTCAGCAGAGGGAAGCGGGGGCTAAAGAAACAGCAGAACCGAGAGGGAAGCGGGGGCTAAAGAAACCTCCATAGCAGGAACAGGGGGCGCAACCACCGAAATGGGAGGGGAAGGAACGAGAGAGGCAGAAGTAGGGGCCGAGGAAGAAAGCGAAACCTTCTTACCCGCCGGGGAGGAGGAAGGAGAGGAGCCAGGCTTACGCTTCTGACTTAAAGAGACAGGTGTCCCAGCAACCACGTACTGGGCAACGGATTCTAGCGTCTCAACAGGAGAAGCCGAACGAGAGCACACATGACGGCCGTTTGGAGAGCGATGGACATCAGCCCACACCGACAGGCGGCAGGGAGAGTCAAGAGACGGAGGGGAAGGATGGGAAGGAGGAACGGAGGGAGACGAGGAAGAAGACACAGGAGACACGACAGACTGGGTAGAAAGAAGGGGAACCCCAGACAGAGGACCAGGAGGTGGGTCCTTCGGGAGAGAACCCAAAGGAACAGAGGAGGGGACAGTGGGCGTATCAGGGTCCAAGGCCCGGAAACGGTTGTGAGTCTGAGGAAGGCGGGAAGGACGAGGAGAGGAAGAGCGCAACACGCGAGCATAAGAGATATTAGCATAAGGCGGGAGCCGGCGAACCTGGCGCCTCGCCTCAGGAAAAGATAAACGCTCCTGGTGCTTCAAGTTGAGGACGGCCGCCTCAAGTTTGTAATGGACACACGCACGTGAGAAGGTAGGATGGGCCTCACCGCAGTTGAGGCAACGAGCCTGGGGAGAAGTGCACTCCGACTTAGAGTGACCTTCGCCACCACACAAAGGACAGAGAGAGACAGTCCCAGAGCAGCGGAGGGCACCATGCCCAAACCTCCAGCACTTGTTACAGAGCCGGGGAGAAGGAATGTACTCCTGGACAGAGCACCTGGCACCAGCAAGAATGACAGAGGGTGGAAGGGTCCTACCATCAAAGGTAATCTTCACAACCCGGAGGGGTTGACGGCGACTACCACGAGGGGGACGAGTAAACGTGTCCACCTGGAGAATAGAATGGCCCTGGGCAGCAAGGATATGTCGAATATCGTCATGGCAGTCGCGCAGGTCCCGAACACCGGTCGCAACATGGGGCGGGAGCAGAATAGTGCCAACACTGGCATTCAACTGAGCGTTCTTCGAGACCCGAACAGGGGTCTCGCCAAGGCAGGATAAAGCAGCCAAGCGGGAAGCATCATCCTGAGAAGGAGCAGCAACGACACGTGTACCGAGACGAGTGGGGTTGAAAGTAATGGAGGCATCCACGGAATCAATGAGATATCGATGGAGGGAGAAATCGTCAGAAGGCGCAGAATCAAGAGGGAGGAGATCAAAATATTTGGCGCACGAAGCGGGACCAAACAAGGCTTAATAGGTAGCAGAACTGGAAGGAATCGAGCGAGGGCGGCCGTGACGAGGACGGCGGTGAGAATCCCCAGAGAGAGAGGGGTTAAAGGTCGCAGTAGTTACAACTAGAGAAGGAGCCGCGCCAGGGGACGAGGTAGTCACCACTGGGGGCTTGGGGCTCGACCCAACCACAGAGGAGGGAGGGGAGCCAGGGGAAGGAGTCAGAGAGGCCAAAGGAGGAGCAAGGTCGGGGCCCAATGCAGCGGAGGCTACAGAGCCCGGTCTTCCAACACGGACTGACTCGGGGGCTTGGTCGCCCACCACCACAAGCCTGAGAAGGTAAAGCAGAAACAGCCGAAACAGGGGTCATCATCATTACGAAAAAGAAAATTCATACACGAATGTGCCCCCACACCCACCATGGAGCCACAATTAGAGGCAGCCCAGCAAACAATTTTAGGTTGCCACAACATATCTGGAAAGTATTTGAAAGTATTGGAAACGTTTGTTTTATCGTATCAGATACGATATTGTGTGTGGACTTAAATAGGTTTCCAAAACTTATAACCAAGACATATGTATCTAACACTAATTTGAGATGTTGTGGCAACTTTACACTCCTAACATGAGTCATTCATAATCCATTCATACACCAATATGAATCTCTTATGAAAGGTTTGAGCCAATAATCTGAACCATTTTCACATCTTTGTGTTTAAAGTTAAGTTTCTTGAAATTAAATTATATTTTATATTATATTATTTTTATTATATTTTATATTATATTATTATTTTCAATTTAAATATTAAAACCAATTTAAGGGTAAAAAAAATCTAATAATTTATATTTCTTTTATTATTTACTAACAATTATAATTATTTACTAACGGAGAGAGGGGAGGCTGGACGGCGGAGAGTGGCGGACAGTGGCGGCGGTGGCGGATAGTGGCGGCGGGCGGACAGTGGCGGCGGGCGGACAGTGGCGGCGGCGGGCGGACAGTTTACTAGTTGTGTTTTTGCGGGGGTTGAGCTTTGCTCTTTCGGCCCGCCTCTCAACTGTCAATCAACTGTTTACTAACTACTTTTTTTTTTTTTTTCCCACACCACACACACACACACACACCCCAGGAAGCAGCCCGTGACTGCTGACTAACTCCCAGGTACCTATTTACTGCTAGGTAACAGGGGCACTTAGGGTGAAAGAAACTTTTGCCCATTTGTTTCTGCCTCGTGCGGGAATCGAACCCGCGCCACAGAATTACGAGTCCTGCGCGCTATCCACCAGGCTACGAGACCCCTCCACCAGGCTACGAGACCTACGAGACAGTGGCGGCGGCGGGAGGACAGTGGCGGCGGGCGGACAGTGGCGGCGGTGGCGGATAGTGGCGGCGGGCGGACAGTGGCGGCGGTGGCGGATGGTGGCGGCGGGCGGGCGGACAGTGGCGGCGGGCGGGCGGACAGTGGCGGCGGGCGGACAGTGGCGGCTGTGGCGGATAGTGGCGGCGGGCGGACCGTGGCGGCTTTGGCGGCGGTGGTGGACAGTGGCGGCGGGCGGACAGTGGCGGCGGCGGGCGGACAGTAGCGGCGGCGGGCGGACAGTGGCGGCGGTGGGCGGACAGTGGTGGCGGCGGGCGGACAGTGGTGGCGGCGGGCGGACAGTGGCGGCGGTGGGCGGACAGTGGTGGCGGCGGGCGGACAGTGGAGGCGGCGGGCGGACAGTGGTGGCGGCGGGCGGACAGTGGTGGCGGCGGGCGGACAGTGGTGGCGGCGGGCGGACAGTGGTGGCGGTGGCAGACAGTGGTGGCGGTGGCAGACAGTGGTGGCGGTGGTGGACAGTGGTGGCGGTGGCGGATAGTGGCAGCGGGCGGACAGTGGCGGCGGTGGCGGATAGTGGCGGCGGGCGGACAGTGGCGTCGGGCGGACAGTGGCGGCGGGCGGACAGTGGCGGCGGTGGCGGATAGTGGCGGCGGGCGGACAGGGTTGGCGGCGGGCGGACAGTGGCGGCGGTGGCGGATAGTGGTGGCGGGCGGACAGTGGCGGCGGGCAGACAGTGGCGGCGGGCGGACAGTGGCGGCTGTGGCGGATAGTGGCGGCGGCGGGTGGACAGTGGAGGCGGCGGGCGGACAGTGGAGGCGGCGGGCGGACAGTGGTGGCGGCGGGCGGACAGTGGTGGCGGCGGGCGGACAGTGGTGGCGGCGGGCGGACAGTGGTGGCGGCGGGCGGACAGTGGTGGCGGCGGGCGGACAGTGGTGACGGCGGGCGGACAGTGGTGGCGGCGGGCGGACAGTGGTGGCGGCGGGCGGACAGTGGCGGCGGCGGGCGGACAGTGGCGGCGGCGGGCGGACAGTGGCGGCGGTGGCGGACAGTGGCGGCGGTGGCGGACAGTGGCGGCGGTGGCGGACACTGGCGGCTGTGTCTGGCGGTGGTGGCGGGCGGTGGCGGGTGGCGGCGTCTGTGATGAGTGGTGGCGGCTGGCGGTGGTGGGTGGTGGCGGCGGCGGTGGTGGGTGGTGGTGGCGGCGGCGGCTGGTGGTGGAGGGTGGTGGCGGCGGTGGTGGTGGGTGGTGGTGGCGGCGGCGGCTGGTGGTGGTGGGTGGTGGTGGCGGCGGTGGTGGTGGGTGGTGGTGGCGGCGGCGGCTGGTGGTGGTGGGTGGTGGTGGCGGCGGTGGTGGTGGGTGGTGGTGGCGGCGGCGGCTGGTGGTGGTGGTGGTGGCGGCGGCGGCTGGTGGTGGTGGCGGCGGGTGGTGGGTGGCGGCGGCGGTGGGTGGTGGTGGGTGGTGGCGGCTGTGGTGGGTGGTGGCGGGCGGTGGCGGGCGGTGGCGGGCATCGGCGGCTGTGGTGGGTGGTGCAGACGATCGGCGGTGGGGGGGGGGCTGGCGGTGGCGGCTTGCGGTGGCGACTGTGGCAACGGGCGGTGACGGCTGATAGCGGGCGGTGGTGGCGGCTGGTGGCAGGTGGTGGTGGCGGTGGTGGCGGCTGGTGGTGGCGGCTGGTGGTGGCGGCTGGTGGTGGTGGCAGCTGGTGGCGGTGATGGCGGCTGGTGGTGGTGGCAGCTGGTGGCGGTGATGGCGGCTGGTGGTGGTGGCAGCTGGTGGCGGTGATGGCGGCTGTGGTGGTGGTGGTGGCGGCTGGTGGTGGTGGCAGCTGGTGGTGGTGGTGGTGGTGATGGCGGCTGGTGGCGGGCGGTGGCGGCTTGTGGCGGCTGGTGGTGGCGGCGGTGGTGGGTGGTGGTGGCGGCTGTGGTGGGTGGTGGCGGTGGTGTCGGCGGCGGCTGTGGTGGGTGGTGGCGGCGGCGGCGGTGATGGGTGGTGGCGGCGGCGGCGGTGGTGGTGGTGGCGGTGATGGGTGGTGGCGGCGGTGGTGGTGGCGGCGGCGGCGGCTGGTGGTGGTGGGTGGTGGTGGTGGGTGGTGGCGGCGGGTGGCGGTGGTGGGTGGCGGTGGTGGGTGGCGGTGGCTGGTGGCGGCTGGTGGTGGGAGGTGGCGGCGGGTGGTTAGTGGCGGTGGTGGGTGGCGGTGTTTGGTGGCGGGTGGCGGCTGGTGGCGGCTGGTTGTGGGTGGCGGCTGGTGGCGGCTGGTGGTGGGTGGCGGGTGGCGGCTGGTGGTTAGTGGCGGTGGTGGGTGGCGGTGTTTGGTGGCGGGTGGTGGCAGGTGGCGGCTGGTGGTGGGTGGTGGCGGGTGGCGGCTGGTGGTGGGTGGCGGCTGGTGGTGGGTGGCGGGTGGCGGCGGGTGGCGGCTGGTGGTGGGTGGCGGCGGGTGGCGGCTGGTGGTGGGTGGTGGCAGGTGGCGGCTGGTGGTGGCTGGTGGCGGGTGGCGGCTGGTGGTGGGTGGTAGCGGCGGGTGGTGAGTGGCGGTGGTGGGTGGCGGTGGCTGGTGGCTGGTGGCGGGTGGCGGCTGGTGGTGGGTGGTGGCGGGTGGCGGCTGGTGGTGGGTGGTGGGTGGCGGCTGGCGGCGGGTGGTGGGTGGTGGCGGCGGGTGGTGAGTGGCGGTGGAGGGTGGCGGCGGCTGGTGGTGGGTGGTGGCGGGTGGCGGCTGGTGGTGGGTGGTGGCGGGTGGCGGCTGGTGGTGGGTGGTGGCGGGTGGCGGCTGGTGGCGGGTGGCGGCTGGTGGTGGGTGGCGGTGGGTGGCGGCGGGTGGCGGCTGGTGGTGGGTGGCGGCTGGTGGTGGGTGGCGGTGGGTGGCGGCGGGTGGCGGCGGGTGGCTGGTGGTGCGTGGTGGCAGGTGGCGGCTGGTGGTGGGTGGCGGCTGGTGGTGGGTGGTGGCTGGTGGTGGGTGGCGGCTGGTGGTGGGTGGTGGCGGGTGGCGGCTGGTGGTGGGTGGCGGGTGGCGGCGGGTGGTGGGTGGTGGTGGCGGGTGGTGAGTGGCAGTGGAGGGTGGCGGCGGCTGGTGGTGGGTGGTGGCGGGTGGTGAGAGGCGGTGGAGGGTGGCGGCGGCTGGTGGTGGGTGGTGGCGGGTGGCGGCTGGTGGTGGTTGGCGGGTGGCGGCGGGTGGTGGGTGGCGGTGGGTGGCGGCGGGTGGCGGCGGGTGGCGGCTGGTGGTGGCGGGTGGCGGCTGGTGGTGGGTGGTGGCTGGTGGTGGGTGGTGGCGGGTGGCGGCTGGTGGTGGGTGGCGGCTGGTGGTGGGTGGTGGCGGGTGGCGGCTGGTGGTGGCGGGTGGCGGCTGGTGGTGGCGGGTGGCGGCTGGTGGTGGGTGGTGGCGGGTGGCGGCTGGTGGTGGGTGGTGGCGGGTGGCGGCTGGTGGTGGGTGGCGGCTGGTGGTGGGTGGTGGCGGGTGGCGGCTGGTGGTGGGCGGCGGGTGGCGGCTGGTGGCGGCCAGCTGGGACACACCCTTCACCACTGAAGGTCTGAGAACAACTAACCATATGTCTCTCTCACCACCACCAGCCTAGTGTTGCCAGCTTGCGCTCTCAAAATGTTTCCTTCAAAGATTGTATATTTTCTTTGAACAACAAGTTTGATTATCAAGGAAATAATGCATATATTATTGTCACATTAATACTGTGCAATATCTTATTACATTCCTGCTAAATAATTATAATTTGAAACAGGACAAAAAATCCAACATATATATAAAAACCAACATTAGAGATCACGAGGCCTAGGCCTCGCCTGTGACCACACATCCTGCCTCTCTGGCCTGCTACTCTCTCACACCTCACACTCTTAACTCTCTCATAATCACTCTCACTCTCTTACTCTGTCACTCTTACTCTCTGTCACTCTTACTCTCTGTCACTCTTACTCTCTGTCACTCTTACTCTCTGTCACTCTTACTCTCTGTCACTCTTACTCTCTGTCACTCTTACTCTGTCACTCTTACACTGTCACTCTTACTCTCTGTCACTCTTACTCTCTGTCACTCTTACTCTCTGTCACTCTTACTCTCTGTCACTCTTACTCTCTGTCACTCTTACTCTGTCACTCTTACTCTCTGTCACTCTTACTCTCTGTCACTCTTACTCTCTGTCACTCTTACTCTGTCATTCTTACTCACTCTCAGTCACCCTTACCCATTCATACTCACTCTCTCACTCTTACTCTCATACTCTTACTCTCAATTACTCTTACTCTCAATCACTCTTACTCCCAATCACTCCTACTCCCAATCACTCCTACTCCCAATCACTCCTACTCTCATTCTTACTCTTACTCCCAATCACTCTTACTCTCAATCACTCTTATTCTCATTGTTACTCTTACTCTCACTCTTACTCTTACTCCCATTCACTCTTACTCCCAATCACTCTTACTCTCAATCACTCTTACTCTCAATCACTCTTACTCTCTATCACTCTTACTCTCATTCTTACTCTTACTCACTCTTACTCTCAATCACTCTTATTCTCATTCTTACTCCTACTCCCAATCACTCTTACTCCCAATCACTCTTACTCTCAATCACTCTTACTCCCAATCACTCTTACTCTCAATCACTCTTACTCTCAATCACTCTTACTCTCAATCACTCTTACTCTCATTCTTACTCTTACTCACTCTTACTCTCAATCACTCTTATTCTCATTCTTACTCCTACTCCCAATCACTCTTACTCCCAATCACTCTTACTCTCAATCACTCTTACTCCCAATCACTCTTACTCTCAATCACTCTTACTCTCAATCACTTTTACTCTCAATCACTCTTACTCTCAATCACTCTTACTCTCACTAACTCTCAATCACTCTTACTCTCACTCTAACTCTCAATCACTCTTACTCTCACTCTAACTCTCAATCACTCTTATGCACTATTACTCACTCTTTCTCTCAGTCATCCTAACTCACTCTCATACTCACTCGTACTCTGTCACTCTTACTCTCTGTCACTCTTACTCTCTGTCACTCTTACTCTGTCACTCTTACTCTCTGTCACTCTTACTCTCTGTCACTCTTACTCTCTATCACTCTTACTGTCATTCTTACTCTGTCACTCTTACTCACTCTCAGTCACCCTTACCCATTCATACTCACTCTCACTCTTACTCTCATACTCTTACTCTCAATTACTCTTACTCTCAATCACTCTTACTCCCAATCACTCCTACTCCCATTCACTCCTACTCTCAATCACTCCTACTCTCATTCTTACTCTTACTCTTACTACCAATCACTCTTACTTTCAATCACTCTTATTCTCATTCTTACTCTTACTCTCACTCTTACTCCCAATCACTCTTACTCCCAATCACTCTTACTCTCAATCACTCTTACTCTCAATCACTCTTACTCTCATTCTTACTCTTACTCACTCTTACTCTCAATCACTCTTACTCTCACTCTTACTCCCAATCACTCTTACTCCCAATCACTCTTACTCTCAATCACTCTTACTCCCAATCACTCTTACTCTCAATAACTCTTACTCTCAATCACTCTTACTCTCAATCACTCTTACTCTCACTAACTCTCAATCACTCTTACTCTCACTCTAACTCTCAATCACTCTTACTCTCATACTCACCCTTACTCTCAATCACTTTACTCTCACTCTTACTCATTCTGTCACCCTTACTCTCACTCTTACTCACTCTGTCACTCTTACTCACTCTCAGTCACTCTTACTTATACTCACTCTTACTCACACTTACACACTCTCTGGCACTCTCACTCACCTTCAGTCACTCTTACTCACTCTTACCCACTCTCGCTCACTCTTACTCACTCTAGTTAATAAGAACACGCCAATATAAGACAACAAAACGTTTTCAGATTCTTTCTCACCACTTTCCAGCAACTTTTATAATTTATATAAATTATCTTAGGGAATAATACATAAATTATATATTTAAACATGATATTAGTGTTTAGTGGAATGCATAAGGAGTCAAATTGTGTTAAAAAGAGCGATTTTTAGAAAATTTGGAAAACTACTTTTTTTTGTTCATATTATAACTAAATGGATTTTAAAGGTTTCACTCAGCCAATATATATCATTCACAATTTATTAATGAATTTTACAAAAAAACACCATAAATTTTATATTTAAGCATGTAAAAACTATTTGTTTTACATTTGGAAGAAAATAATTGTAGAAAAACAATTTATAATTAAACCTTTGTGTTTGGATTTTTTGAGTAAAAGTTTCTCAAAGGCTCTCCTGCACCATTCTCAATGCAAATCATTCCCACACCTATGGGAAGAGATAGGCGAACGTTGTGTAGATGATTTGTGTTTGCTGGGAGGACACCCAACAAGAAGCTATCGCCGATCTTGCCGGGGCCTCCTAGGGGTGCGTCGTGAGTATACGCCCCACAAACGCCACCTTAAGAAACCGACAGTCCGTCGAGATCGGGTTCAGTGACGAAAGAGGGATTGACAATAAAATGTTCCCCTCGCTCTCGACGTCGGGTACTACAGTTCTACGGGTGCAAGAGTATGCCTCCTCAAGCACCCGGGCGTCAAAATAGAAGAAGTCCAAGGGAAGAACGAGAACACGCAAAAGGTCGGCAGGAAACAGCAAGCAGATAGGAGAAGAGGGGGGAGAAAAACGAAACAGAAGGAAAAGGTGCCCAGCAGAATTGGAGAGGACGGCAGCAGGAGCACAAGGCTAGAGAAGGACAGAGGACTGTCCCAAGGAGCATCACATTCCGGCAGCCGCCCACTAAGCCCCCACACGGCAACAACGAGCTGAGCGGGGAGGGGTATGCTACTTCAAGCAAGTGGTTTAAATTAAATAATTATATATTTTACTAAGTGCGATTTAACTTATTAAAGTAAAATAAAAAAAAATTATATTTAGTGTTGTGATCTCTTGAATGATAATAGAAGTTCAGTTAGTGTACACATTCTATCTTGTCCTCTCATTATATACGAATGTGGGTCGCAAATAACAAGAGGGAAGAGAATTCCTTCCTTGGATGGCTTGGGTCAGGGTGGCGACGACCCGTCACCACTTGTCAAACAAGCGAAAAGATGCACGGATTCTTATAGAAAATCTTTTCAAACTTGACCTAATTCTGAGCACAATCTAGACGCATGGACGATTTTTACAAGGGTTGTGTTGAATTATGCTTTTTAAGTTACTGAAAAACATTTACGGAGACACGAGGAACGTTTAAATTTCACCTGTAACCGACGCCTGGTCTCAAAGTTAAAGAAATCAGTTAAAATGTATATATATCATTGACACACAATGGACACAACCCATCCCCACCCAATCCACAACCCATCCCCAACCAACCCACAACCCATCCTCACCCAGCCCCTACCCATTTACCCACCTCAGCCAAAACCCATCCCCAACTAACCTCTACCGATTTACCCACCCCAACCACAACCTAACCACACGAACCAGAACCTATGCCCCACCTAACCCCTATCCATCTACCTGCCCCAGCCCATCCCATCCCCACCCACCCCTGCTTGATACCTGGTTGATGGGGTTCTGGGAGTTGTTCTACTCCCCAAGCCCGGCCCAAGGCAAGGCTTGACTTGTGAGAGCATGGTCAAGTTGTTTCTTGGAGCGGCCCGCAGGCCCACATACTCATCACTGCCCAGTTGGTCCGGCACTCAACAATTCCCCATCCACACACTTCCCCTCAGTCCCTCCTTCGTACCCCATATCTTACCCCCCCTTCCCTCCTCACACTTTCCCTGTCCCGCTCAACCCCAACCACCCACACTGGGTGTGTGTGTGTGTGTGTGTGACAAAAAGGAGGCCTGGTTGAGGACCAGGCCGCGGGGACGCTAAGCCCCGAAATAATCTCAAGATGACCCTCACCTCCGGTGGCCAGTCACACCCCCTCTAATCCCTCACCTTCCACCGATCCCACTCCTCACTTCCCATCCCCCCCAATCTTTCTCCCCCTGCCTTCCCTCTTAGTGTTGACTCCCAGGAAATTGCTTGTAGAGGAAGCAAGCAGGCATCTGGTAGACACAACAATAGTAATGTATTATGTTGGAGTTGTTATGGCTGAGGCCATTTTCGAAATTCTTGTACATGTGTATGGGTTAATGAAGACCCAGGACAGGTCACCCCTAGGGATGGAAGACCAACTTTTGAAGTGAAGGTGGGATTTTGACGGCATTTGTGGAAACTGGCAGTCAGGCAACATTGATGAAAAATTCAGCCTTCAACAAGTTGAGATTTGCAGAAAATGATACATTTTCCACAACACCTTCAGAGTTGTGGAGATAAATTTACTGCAGTTAATGGGCAAAAGATAGACATCTTGGGACAGGGTAACTTTGAAATAAGTAATGAGGAATTGCATCATCATACATGCACGATCATTGAAAATCTTGCATTTTCTAGAGACATTTTAATCAGTATGGATTTCTTGAGTAGATTTAATTACTCCTAGTCTGCACAAAATGGTGCGAGGAACTGCAGATTGAGGTTGGGAAAGATGTTTTTACCACGTTGAGTTGGACGACCATATTCCAGTAGTGGCTTCAAGGTCTTACTGAAGCGACCTTACGAGTCATAAATACTCATACTCCGCCAGAGTAAAACAGAAGCAAGCAACACCTAGTGGGCCAGCCAAAGGCTTAGGGCCCGCACAGGAATATCCCTGATAAAAAAATAAAAAGATGCAGAAGCACAGCGTAAATAGCCCCAAATTGCATTTTTTGTCTCTTCCAGACACTGCTAAGAGGTCATGTGGGTTACATGCATTGACCAAGCAAAGTAGATCACAACATTAATGAATTTTACAGAATGTGTTCGTGGAACGTTACATCCTACCAGGAAATACCCTACAGGTGGCTGCAAGATGTGACAGGTTATTAATTCCTCACCATCTAATTGTGGTGCTTGATAAAGATGCACTTATTCAAGTCAACATCTCTCACAAAACCTATTGCTTCAGAGTAGGTAATATAATATCTCAGGGATCTCTGGTGAAGAATACAGAAATTTTTCACTATGAGTCATCTGAAATGCCAACTCTCATAGCACATTGTAGTGCATTAAATGTTACCAAGAGCAAGAAACCATTGAAGAACATAAATGAGTAAAGGTTATAATATTACACAAGATGTAGAGAATTAATATCAGCACTAGATTTGCAGCATGTTCCACAGACAGAGAAAACTGTTTAGAGGGATTTTATGGAAATTTCCAAAATTGTTTACAACCAAGGATGACCAGATTGACCTTAATATAGTTAAGCACACCATCCCAACAGGTGACTACACGCCTGTTTACACCCGGCAATGGGCTCACGGAACAGGAAAAGATTGTTATCCAGCATGAGTGCCAGAAAATGTTAAGGCAGGACATGATAGAGCCTAGTATGTCACCAGGGTTGTCTCCTATTGTGTTAGTTCGTAAACCAGATGGTAGTTACCGTTTTTGTGTGGACTACCGGAAGGTGAATGAAATTACTAAGGGTGATATTTATCATTTACCCGAATTCAGGATATAATAGACCAATTCTGGGCAGCAAAATACTTCTCCACTCTTTATGCCAAGTCTGCATATTGGGCAATACTGGTGGCTGAGAAAAAGAGAAAAGACAGCAATTTCTGATGGCAGGCACACCTACCAATTTTGTAGGATGCCTTTCGGCTATAAGACAGCCCCTTCATTTCAGAGGGCCATTAATTACAAAGTCAGTCCAGTCTTGGGAAGGCACTCACTACATACTTGGATGATGATGATGTGATATATTCCTGAACGTTTGGTGAAGACATATGAGACTCCACTGAGACTTTGTTAGATTGAGCAGGTTTTAAATTAAATGTTCAGAAGTGCACTCTGGCAGCTCAGAAATTAAAGTTTCTGGAGTTCCAGGTGAGCACAGACGGTAAACAGGCCTGTTCCAGACTCGTGCAGTGCCATTGCTGAAATGCCAACTCCAATAACAACAAAGGACGTGTGCAGGTTTCTGGGGGCGGCCGAATATTTTCGTTGCCACACTGAAGGTTTTGCCAATATATAAGTACCCCTTGACTGATCTAACAAAAGAAAAAAATAGTTTGTTGGGAAACCTGAGCATGATGTTCCCAATGCTAAAATGAACTCAGATCATTACAACCCCCGTATTGGCATTACCTGATTTTGATA
The DNA here is from genome assembly GCF_040958095.1 of Procambarus clarkii. Lineage (NCBI taxonomy): Eukaryota > Metazoa > Arthropoda > Malacostraca > Decapoda > Cambaridae > Procambarus > Procambarus clarkii. Next base: position 38,140,365 of record NC_091161.1, read on the forward strand.
GTGGGAGGTACACATTGATGCAAATTGCATAGCTATTGGTGGATGTTTAATACAACGTGATAAGGAAGACCTCCCCTATCCAAAGACTTATTTATTTCAGTAGGAAGGTCAAGGGAGTAGTGTAAATTGAGACGAACTGTGTGCAGCACCTGAGCAGGTGAGCCCATTAGGCCCCCCCTGCTCAGGTGGTGCACAGGTGTCTAATATCAAGGGGTTCTGGGGGGTTCCCGGGGTGAGGGCGCGTGCCATCCGGCAGTGCAGCACCTGACAGAGGGGTAGAATCGTGTTGGAGTGGGGGGAGCAGTATGTGGGTCATGTAGGTTAAGTATAGGAAGAGGAATAATGAACAGGTGAGGAATAGCAGTAGATGAATATGTATGAGTATGTGCCGTAGAGTTAATCCGGTGTGTAGCTAGCTATATATATATATATATATATATATGTCGTACCTAGTAGCCAGAACGCTCATCTCAGCCTACTATGCAGGGCCCGATTTGCCTAATAAGCCAAGTTTTCATTAATTATTTATTTTTTGACTACCTAACCTAACCTAACCTACCTTTTTCGGCTACCTAACCTAACCTATAAAGATAGGTTAGGTTAGGTTAGGTAGGGTTGGTTAGGTTCGGTCATATATCTACGTTAATTTTAACTCCAATAAAAATAAATTGACCTCATACATAATGAAATGGGTAGCTTTATCATTTCATAAGAAAAAAATTTGAGAAAATATATTAATTTAGGAAAACTTGGCTTATTAGGCAAATCGGGCCTTGCATAGTAGGCCGAGAAGTGCATTCTGGCTACTAGGTACGATATATATATATATATATATATATATATATATATATATATATATATATATATATATATATATATATATATATATATATATATATATATATGTCGTACCTAGTAGCCAGAACGCACTTCTCAGCCTACTATGCAAGGCCCGATTTGCCTAATAAGCCAAGTTTTCATGAATTAATTGTTTTTCGACTACCTAACCTACCTAACCTAACCTAACCTAACTTTTTCGGCTACCTAACCTAGCCTATAAAGATAGGTTAGGTTAGGTTAGGTAGGGTTGGTTAGGTTCGGTCATATATCTACGTTAATTTTAACTCCAATAAAAAAAAATTGACCTCATACAAAATGAAATGGGTAGCTTTATCATTTCATAAGAAAAAAATTAGAAAAAATATATTAATTCAGGAAAACTTGGCTTATTAGGCAAACTTGGTCTTGCATATTAGGCTGAGAAGTGCGTTCTGGCTACTAGGTACGACATATATATATATATATATATATATATATATATATATATATATATATATATATATATATATATATATATATATATATATATATATATATATATATGTCGTACCTAGTAGCCAGAACTCACTTCTCAGCCTACTATGCAAGGCCCGATTTGCCTAATACGCCAAGTTTTCCTGAATTAATATATTTTCTCTAATTTTTTTCTTATGAAATGATAAAGCTACCCATTTCATTATGTATGAGGTCAATTGTTTTTTATTGGAGATAAAATTAAAGTAGATATATGACCGAACCTAACCAACCCTACCTAACCTAACCTAACCTATCTTTATAGGTTAGGTTAGGTTAGGTAGCCGAAAAAGTTAGGTTAGGTTAGGTTAGGTAGGTTAGGTCGTCGAAAAACAATTAATTCAAGAAAACTTAGCTTATTAGGCAAATCAGGCCTTGCATAGTAGGCTGAGAAGTGAGTTCTGGCTACTAGGTACGACATATATATATATATATATATATATATATATATATATATATATATATATATATATATATATATATATATATATATATATATATATATATATATATATATATGTGTGTGTATATTATATATATATATATATATGTGTAAGATTAATAATTCTAACACGAATTTTCTCAATCTTTCGTACATTTCTTTTCACTGTTGGAGGTAAATCAAAAATCAATTCTCCAAAATTCATTTTTATTTCTAGTCTGACGCGACACGAGCGCGTTTCGTAAAACTTATTACATTTTCAAAGACTTTAGTTCACAAATACACAACTGAATAGAACTTACACATCTCCGATTTTATATCTACATTTGAGTGAGGTGGAAGGGGTGATGTGGCATTAACACAAGACAGAACAAGATGTGGTATTAATAGGGTATTAATTTCATCAACACAAGACAGAACAAGAGTATTAATAGGGTATTAATTTCATCAACACAAGACAGAACACGAAACAATGGATATTGAATAGAAGTGTTTGTAGAAAGCCTATTGGTCCATATTTCTTGATGCTTCTATATTGGAGCGGAGTCTTGAGGTGGGTAGAATATAGTTGTGTCACAACTATATAGTCACAACTATATTCTACCCACCTCAAGACTCCGCTCCAATATAGAAGCATCAAGAAATATGGACCAATAGGCTTTCTACAAACACTTCTATTCAATATCCATTGTTTCGTGTTCTGTCTTGTGTTGATGAAATTAATACCCTATTAATACTCTTGTTCTGTCTTGTGTTGATGAAATTAATACCCTATTAATACCACATCTTGTTCTGTTTTGTGTTAATGCCACATCACCCCTTCCACCTCACTCAAATGTAGATATAAAATCGGAGATGCGTAAGTTCTATTCAGTTGTGTATTTGTGAACTAAAGTCTTTGAAAAATAATAAGTTTTACGAAACGCGCTCGTGTCGCGTCAGACTAGAAATAAAAATGAATTTTGGAGAATTGATTTTTGATTTACCTCCAACAGTGAAGCGAAATGTACGAAAGATTGAGAAAATTCGTGTTAGAATTATTAATCTTACTTTTTCGGTCATATTTAATAATATATGTCTACAGGAAAGACTGCTACCAAAATATACTAATATATATATATATATATATATATATATATATATATATATATATATATATATATATATATATATATATATATATATATATATATATATATATATATATATATAACTCATTGGTGGTACCTAATGCGAGTGGACTTGAAAATTTGTCTCCGATTTTTAAGAAACTTAATATAAATTTGGTGTTCACTAATAGTACGATCGAATCCAATTTAATAAAAAATTTCCCTGATACAGCAGGTTGCGTGTATTCGATTCCCTGCAATGATTGTGATTTTGTGTTCCTTGGACAAACAGGAAAATCCTTACAATTGCGGTTGTCGCAACATGCTTATAGTATTAGAACTGGCCAAATGTCTAATGCCTTGTATTTGCACACGAGTTTATGCGATCACAGTATTAACTGGAATGGGGCGAAAAGCATTACCAATTGTGGTGATTTCGTGGAACGGAATTTGATTGAGTCTGCTTTAATCAGTGTCCAAATCTTCTTAATGTTAGTACCGGTATGTACAAACTTGATCCATTTTTAAGTTATAATATTGCACAACAGTTAAAGAAAAAACTCTGATAGAGAGGCTTACAATGTCTCATTACAATTTTATATTCATATATTGTGTGTTCATGAGGCTTTTCTTTAATCTTTCATCCTTATTCTCTGACCGCTTAATCCTCTTTGACCTTTCCAAGCTAAGCCATACCCGTTTCTGGTTAATTCTTTCCCTAGAGATGGGTTGGTCAGGTTCCAGGTGTCGGCCTGTATCCTCCCCCTTCTCCCTTCTCCTCTAGTCAGTCTTGTGTTGACAAAGGCTTTAACAGGCCTAAAGCAGCGCGCCCATTTGCAGCAGGGAAATATACAGACCTTTTAAGGAAAGTAAATGAACGGTCTGAAAATCTTAATGCTGCAGCCACCATCAAAGCATGGCATAATTTGCTCCTGTTTGGCAATATTTGCTTAGGCGTACCTGCAAGAGGAGGCAAGTAGCTAGCCTCATCAGTCACTAGGGCAATAAATAATTTCCCCAGAGCTGACAACTTGATTCCCATCCCTCCTCAACGCAAAAACCGTCGTGGCAGACCCAAGAGTTCCAATGACAATTTTAAACTTGGAACACAAGTGACCAAAAAAATATTGAAGAGGGCAACACAGTAGGGGCAATTAGGTTACTTACCAGCGAAGACACAATCGCCCCTAGAAATACCGCTACCGCCAACTCGCTGAGAGAGAAGCACCCTCCTAGAGTACCATGGGAACCCACTGCTCCGGACACAAATGTCCCAGACATGGGACCTCTATTCCTCCAAGCGTCAGAGGTATACAAAGCCATCATGTCATTTCCGCCAGACTCGGCAGGGGGATACACTGGAGTAAGACCTCAGCACCTCAAGGAGATGGTAAATCCAGTTCTCGGAGAAGTTGCCGAGACACTATTGTCAGAGGTCACTTAGTTTGTCAACGACTGCCTCTCTGGGTTGATCCCAGATACAATAAAACCCTTTTTCTTTGGAGCATCCCTTTGTGCCCTCAAGAAGAAAGATGGTGGAGTCAGACCCATTGCCGTGGGTAACACACTTTGGCGCCTTGTTGCTAGGGCAGCTGTCAGAAAAATTAGCATAGACGCTGCGATGATGCTTCGACCCCATCAACTAGGTTTTGGTGTTCCCCATGGCTGTGAAGCAGCAGCTCATGCAGCACGAGCCTATATAAAGCACCTCCCAGAAAATAAGGCATTAATTAAATTAGACTTTAACAATGCCTTCAACCAGGTAAAAAGGGATGTGGTACTGGAAGCAGTTCGAACAAGCTTTCCTTCTCTACTCCCCTTCGTCTCAGCAGGGTACAGTAGGGAATCGACGCTGCTGTTTGGGGAACATGAAGTTGTTTCTGCAGAAGGTGTCCAGCAGGGAGACCCACTTGCCCCTTTTCTTTTTTGCATGGCTGTTAAAGAGGTCACAAGCAGGTTGACCAGCGAACTCAACATCTGGTTCCTGGACGATGGCACCCTGGCAGGGACACAGGAGTCCCTGCTAGAAGATCTACAGCTGGTGAAATCTAAGGGAGAGGAGTTAGGACTCACTCTAAACCCATTAAAGTGTGAAATCATCTCATCTAGCCAACCAACCATAGATGCAGTGCGAACCATATTGCCAGGAGCCCAAGTGATCGCTCCCACCGACAGTGTGCTGCTAGGGGCACCTCTGGGCTCGAGCGCCATTGAGGTAGTCCTCGAAGAAAAGCTGAACGACCTGAGGAGGATGGAGGGAAGAATAGGGGCTTTGGACGCCCACGATGCTCTGTACCTTCTCACAAGGTGCCTGGCTTTGCCCAGACTGACCTATTTCCTAAGGTGTGCTCCCTCCTTCGACAGCCCAAAATTAACAGAATATGACACACTCCTAAGGTCAATAACCGTGAAAGTGTTAAACCTCTCCCTGCAAGATGACCAATGGGACCAAGCAACGCTCCCAGTTAGACTCGGGGGGGATAGGTATTCGCAAGGCGACCCAGTTAGCATTGCCGGCATTCTTATCCTCGACCAGTGCAACAGGTGAATTAGTTAAGGAAATACTACCGGAACACCTAAGAGACTTCATTGGGATTCATGATCCCAAATTCGCGGAAGGAGCCGGTCAGTGGGACACTCTTGTCAACTCTCATCCTCGACCGACTTTTCCAAATGACTGCAAACAGTCCAAATGGGATAGCCCCATAGTGGAGAACATCGCCACATCATTGCTGGAGGCAGCTTCCAGGAAGGACAAAGCGCGTCTTCTAGCTGTGCAAGCTCCCCATGCCGGGGACTTCCTGTTGGCAGTCCCTAATTCCGCCTTGGGCACCCGCCTGGACCATCGGACCCTAAGTATTGGTGTTGCTCTGCGCCTTGCCGCCCCTATCTCCACCGAGCACCGGTGTATTTGCGGCCATGCACGGGCAGACCAATACGGCAGCCATGGTCTCATCTGTCGTAAGACACAGGGAAAGATTGCCAGACATGAAGCAGTCAATGACATCAAGAGAAGTTTGGCTTCAGCTGGGTGCCCAGCACAAAGGGAACCTCAGTTGTGCAGGCCTGACAACAGCCAAAAACGCCCAGATGGAGTCACCCTGCAGCCGCGGAGGGAAGGTAAACAGGTCGTGTGGGACTACACGTGTGCATCCACATTGGCTGATACCTATCTACCTTACAGCGCAGCTGAGGGAGGCGGGGCGGCCACCTTCAGGGAGACCCAGAAAACTAACAAGTACAGGGACCTAGAACGTTGTTACAGGTTCGTGCCAATAAGCTCTGAGACTCTGGGCGCCTGGGGTAAATGTGCACTTAAGTTCCTGAAGGAGCTGGGCGAGGAACTCATTGGGAAGACTAGAGACCCAAGAGCGGCCAGTTTTATGTTCCAGCGCCTCAGTGTCGCTGTTCAGAGGGGAAATGTGTGTTGTATCTTGGGTACGCACCTGACCCCCGAGGAACTGGACGAGGTCTTCGAACACTGATTGGTATATTGTTATATTGTTGTATAAGTGTGTGTTTTCTGTAAACTGCAACATTGCAATAAAATCAAATAAAAAAAAAATAATAGGGGTGGTAGGAGAGGAAAAGATTAAAGTATTCAGTGAGAATCCACAAGGTCTTCTCTGAACACTATTTATTTTCTTCTTCGAGGATGTGGGTCCCTTTAATTAAACCAGTGGTGGTACCCCTATATATATATATATATATATATATATATATATATATATATATATATATATATATATATATATATATATATATATATATAAGGAAAAACCAGCCTATAACTGCAATAACATAAATATCGGCATAAATATTCCTTGATAAACAACAATGATCAATCAATCACCCTATCAGTCCTAGAACCCACATGTATGTCGCTGCAGGTAATCCAGCCTACGGTTGTGTTACGGCCCTCTCGGGACGCAACGGGGTCCTTACTCTGATGTTGTTAGAGGAAGATATATGTATCCGTTCCCAAGCCAGTATTGGCTATCAAGGGATGAGATCCGTGACGCAAGTAACTTAAAGGGAGTAGGGAAAGAAAGCTAAGAACTTAATATTATAATTATTACCATCACCGATTAAATATATAAAAATCAAAAGTGCACAGGGGGAGGGAATTAACACTGTACAAGGGGATTAATCCATAATCGTTGTCTTCTGCTGAAGACGCTGGTGCCACAACTCTCGGTGCCGAGTCCGTGGTGCTTCTTCGTGGCCACACAACGAAATATCCAAAGAAGTTGAGCCTACCCTGGCCACAGGTCAGCCAAAACACAGGTCCACTGGGGGCACCGTCGTGGAGGCCGTCAACCACACGTCCAGCTGGTCTGCTGGCAGGTACTGAGCCACCAAGGCTGGTACGGCCACTCCACGAACGATATAAGGGGTACGCCCTAGACAGGAGTCTCGTGTGATATCACAAATCACCCTCCTGTCCTCAATACCCCAGTGGATGATCGTCTCCAACAGTCGGTCCCGGGTAAATCCTCTTACTGCCACTCCACTGGCAGGCTAACACTCCACAGTGTTCTTCCGGGGGGGACGACTTCACAACAGCTGCAGCAACGTTCAAGGTATGGAGACTGGCTGCCTCGGGTAGACTGACTCCACTTCCATCACAGTGGTCCCAGGTCGGCTCTGTAAGCAGACACGTCATCAATAACCGGGACACTAATACACCTCACTTACGGGCTCGGGCACAAACACCTGACGTATCCAGCCCATAGATGGCGCTGTCGTCGGAGCACCACCTCACCAGAGGTCAGGAGCGGCGGTGTTGAGCGCGGAACCAGACTGGAAACTGGTCCTCGAGGCCAGTACATGCTGTCCTCACCAGGTGTCGTCGTCCGTTTGGCGGGGGTTTCGGGAGCTGACCCACAGATGGCGTGGTTGTCACTGCTCCAGGCTCGGACGCTGGATCCGGGTTCGTAACAGGTTGTAACTCTATACTTCAGTATAAGTACTCCTTGGCACAAAAATGGTAACCAATCACGCACCTTTCACTGCGTCTTGCACGCTCCCAACTCCCTACAAGTAGTTAATAAGAACTTCTTTTCCACATCTGGAAGTTCACTATCCTGACATCTTCAGGTTTTCCTAGAATCGTCTACTAGGGTCTTCCACAGCTCTCCCGGCTGCTACACCATGAATTCTTCCTTGAGCAACAATGGTGCTTCACCACTGGAATTACAGAAGCATGTGAAACTTCATTCCACTGCTCCTCTTCTCACAGCTTAAGGTCCTGCTCCTCACTGTTTGGCTGCTCTTCCACAGAGCTCAGTGCCTCCCACAACCTTGGAGTCTCATCAACTA
>NC_091161.1:38149090-38169090 GCF_040958095.1 Procambarus clarkii
ACCTTTATTTCAGAGTGTCAATCTGTCATACATTTAAATAAAAGCAATGATATGGAACACAGTGATATGATATGGAAAATATTTTTCCAGATTAAAATATGTTCAGATTTGTAATTATTCACAAGATATTTAAAACTCGCTAAAATTAAAACGGAATGCACGAAAGTTTCCTTATCTTTCGCGAAAAAAAAATAAAAAAATTTAGATTTTTAGTCAAGGACTCTAGGCACTATGCCCCACCCCCTCCCACACCTTGACTGCCTTGGATTACCTGTCAGAGCTCGGATTTGGATTCCCCCCTGCAAGATCTCTGCCTTGGATTTCCTACCTGCACAAGGATATTCAAACTATTACTGTCGAACTAAACAGTCAGTCAGTTAATAATGAACATACATTTTAGACAGCAAAACGTTTTTGTGGAGTTACAAGCTTGAGATCAGACAAATATAGGAATTCCCCCTCTCCCCACCCCCCCTCCTTTCCTCATCATTATGCTGACAGTTAAGTGATACAATATGTAGTTTAATGTGATTACCTAACTTCAAAATACAAAAATATGAAGTCTTCCAACACACAATCCGGTCTGGTCGAATAAACATCAATTCCCTTTTCCTGAACTTTTCGTCAGCCTGTGATTACAGCTGTGATTCTTTTCTCGTTGCCCAAGATACCACAAAAGCCTTTGATAAAGTTTGCTATCAGGTACTTGTCTCCCGTTGCTGCAAGTTTCCTATTCCTTTGGGTCTTTCTTTTCCCCTCTAAGCACAATCTATATTGTATTGTTCCTAAGCCGTTATAATTTACAGTACCCTGTTATTTGTCCGTTAGGGGTTCTGAAGTCACTTTTTTGAGAGGACGGGCCAATACCACAATTAAAATCTAAAACCTGAAATATATAATTTTTAATTCAACACATTAAAGCAGTGGAAAAGATATATATATATATATATAATATATATATATATATATATATATATATATATATATATATATATATATATATGTCGTACCTAGTAGCCAGAACGCACTTCTCAGCCTACTATGCAAGGCCCGATTTGCCTAATAAGCCAAGTTTTCATGAATTAATTGTTTTTCGACTACCTAACCAACCTAACCTAACCTAACCTACCTTTTTCGGCTACCTAACCTAACCTAACCTATAAAGATAGGTTAGGTTAGGTTAGGTAGGGTTGGTTAGGTTCGGTCATATATTTACGTTAATTTTAACTCCAATAAAATTTTTTTTACCTCATACATAATGAAATGGGTAGCTTTTCATTTCATAAGAAAAAAATTAGAGAAAACATATAAATTCATGAAAACTTGGCTTATTAGGCAAATCGGGCCTTGCATAGTAGGCTAAGAAGTGCGTTCTGGCTACTAGGTACGACATATATATATATATATATATATATATATATATATATATATATATATATATATATATATATATATATCATTCAACTTTAATTTAATCAAGAATTTAAAAATGAAGATGTTGAAGATATCAGAAAACAAACATTATATATAATTAAGGCAAGACTATAAGGTAGAAATCACAGTTCTCTGAAAGTTCATAACGTTCAAGATTTTCATCCGAAGCATTTAATAGATTCTCCCCTTCCAACACCAAGATACATTCAAAAAGTCTGGATCCAAAGGCAGATAATGGTCAGAGACAAACACAAAGCTTATCCCTAACTAGTCTTTCAGCTTCTCAAACTCTCCAACTTGGTCTGTTTCTTAAGAGTTTAAACTAGGTACGGTTTTATCAAGGTTTCCCAGCGCCTTCTACTCCAACGAAACTTCTTTGACTATCTCGAGACCTTGCACTTCTGTGGTTTAATATCACATGGTGGAGCGTTCGACATCTCTTAGGAGGCCAATAACGCATCTTTCAGCTCCTCAATCATTCATGGGTGTCGTTTTATGCAGTGTTTTTGTTTGCCTCTCCACACCGCCACCATCTTGTCCGCCCCTCCACACCGCCACCATCTTGTCCGCCCCTCCACACCGCCACCATCTTGTCCGCCCCTCCACACCGCCACCATCTTGTCCGCCCCTCCACACCGCCACCATCTTGTCCGCCCCTCCACACCGCCACCATCTTGTCCGCCCCTCCACACCGCCACCATCTTGGTCCGCCTCTCCACACCGCTACCATCTTGTCCGCCCCTCCACACCGCCACCCATCTTGTCCGCCCCTCCACACCGCCACCATCTTGTCTGCCCCTCCACACCGCCACCATCTTGTCCGCCTCTCCACACCCGCCACACCGCCACCATCTTGTCCGCCCCTCCACACCGCCACCATCTTCTCCGCCTCTCCACACCGCCACCATCTTCCCCGCCTCTCCACCCCGCCACCGTCATGTCCGCCCCTCCACACCGCCACCATCATGTCCGCCCCTCCACACCGCCACCATCATGTCCGCCCCTCCACACCGCCACCATCTTGTCCGCCCCTCCACACCGCCACCATCTTGTCCGCCCCTCCACACCGCCACCATCTTCTCCGCCTCTCCACACCGCCACCGTCATGTCCGCCCCTCCACACCGCCACCATCATGTCCGCCCCTCCACACCGCCACCATCATGTCCGCCCCTCCACACCGCCACCATCATGTCCGCCCCTCCACACCGCCACCATCATGTCCGCCCCTCACACCGCCACCATCATGTCCGCCCCTCCACACCGCCACCATCATGTCCGCCCCTCCACACCGCCACCATCATGTCCGCCCCTCCACACCGCCACCATCATGTCCGCCCCTCCACACCGCCACCATCATGTCCGCCCCTCCACACCGCCACCATCATGTCCGCCCCTCCACACCGCCACCATCATGTCCGCCCCTTCCACACCGCCACCATCATGTCCGCCAATCCACACTGCCACCATCATGTCCGCTCCTCCACACCGCCACCATCATGTCCGCCCCGCCACACGCCACTATCATGTCCGCCCCTCCACACCGCCACCATCATGTCCGCCCCTCCACACCCGCCTCTCCACACCGCCACCATCTTCTCCGCCCCTCCACACCGCCACCATCTTCTCCGCCTCTCCACACCGCCACCATCTTCTCCGCCCCTCCACACCGCCACCATCTTGTCCGCCCCTCCACACCGCCACCATCTTGTCCGCCCCTCCACACCGCCACCATCTTCTCCGCCCCTCCACACCGCCACCATCTTCTCCGCCCCTTCACACCGCCACCATCTTCTCCGCCCCTCCACACCGCCACCATCTTCTCCGCCTCTCTACACCGCCACCATCTTCTCCGCCTCTCCACACCGCCACCATCTTCTCCGCCCCTCCACACCGCCACCATCTTGTCCGCCCCTCCACACCGCCACCATCTTGTCCGCCCCTCCACACCGCCACCATCTTGTCCGCCTCTCCACACCGCCACCATCTTGTCCGCCTCTCCACACCGCCACCATCATGTCCGCCCCACCACACCGCCACCATCTTCTCCGCCTCTCCACACCGCCACCATCATATCCGCCCTCCACACCGCCACCATCTTCTCCGCCTCTCCACACCAGTACTATATTTTCCAACTCTCAACACCACAGTAGTGGAAAATGTGCCCTACGCAATGTCCGTTTTGCTTTTTTTCAGTGGACCACGAGTTGTCTCGTGTGTTTTTCGATACCCGTGAACTAGTAGAATTTTTTTTCCTGGTGAACACGACTGGAGCAAATGATTTTCATTACACAAGGCTGTGGGCATGAACTAGCATGCATCTCTGCGTTCACCCTTGTTACCGAACCTGTATTTACCCCACCGGGTGATTGCCTTATAGACCATGAAATTTCGCTCAAAGGGATTAAAGGTCGGCTCCTGACATACCCAAATTTCGTTACCCCAGTGACCCTTGCACAGACATTGCTAATGGTCAATGACGTCATCAGGTAGCCACTCAGGTGTCCCTGCACAGGTACTTTCAATGGGATTATAAGGTCGTGACTTGGCGTTCCCGTTTTTTAGTTACCTCTGCTAGTGATTGCCTTATAGTTCATGAATCCATTCAGTCACACCCCTATCATGTCACCCCTATTTCTTCTTCGCCTTTCTAGAGAATGTAATTTAAGCTTTGTCAATCTTTCTTCGGAGATTGCTTATCGAGCATAGGGCAAAATAAAAATGAAAACCCACTATCACTCATTTGTATGAAAACAGTCCCCTGCCAGGCGTGGTGACTTCAATGCGATTTCAGTAGTAATCCAATATTGCTGCATAAACGCATAAACATATGTGTGTGCATAAATATATATGCACATCACATTCACTCAAAAACATGCCTCCCCACACCTTGCTGTAGAATAAAACAAATCAAAATACTCATTCAGTGTACTTATATATATATATATCTTAGTACACTGAATGTAGTGACGATATCACTAATTGTGACGATAATCTCTTTCAAGAGATTGAGCCTGCTCTTCCCTACACATTTACGTCGTTCAAGTACAAGATACTATATTGAAGATAGTCTCCGTGGTGTAGTGGTAAGACACTCGCCTGGCGTTCCGCGAGCGCTATGTCATGGGTTCGTATCCTGGCCGGGGAGGATTTACTGGGCGCAATTCCTAAACTGTAGCCTCTGTTTAACGCAACAGTAAAATGTGTACTTGGATGAAAAAACGATTCTTCGCGGCAGGGGATCTTATTCCAAGGACGATAGGATTAAGGACTTGCCCGAAACGCTACGCGTACTAGTGCTGTACAAGAATATAACAACTCTTATTTATATATATATATATTATATATATATATATACTATATTATATATATATATATTATTATATATATATATATTATATATATATATATTATATATATATATATATATATATATATATATATTATATATATATATTATATATATATATATTATATATATATATATATTATATATATATATATATTATATATATATATATATATATATATATATAATATATTATATATATATATATATATATTATATATATATATTATATATATATATTATATATATATATATATATATATATATATATAATATATATATATATATAATATATATATATATATAATATATATATATATATAATATATATATATATATAATATATATATATATATAATATATATATATAATATATATATATAATATATATATATAATATATATATATAATATATATATAATATATATATAATATATATATATAATATATATATATAATATATATTATATAATATATATATATAATATATATATATAATATATATATATAATATATATATATAATATATATATATATATATATATATATATATATATATATATATATATATATATATATATATATATATATATATATATATATATAAAAAAAAGATACATCCACCAGTATCACCAAACGTTTTGCCCAGGAAGCAAAGCGTACCATGCACAACCCGACACACCGGCTACCGCCCGCCGTCAAACCAGCAAACTACTCATTCTCCGCCTGCCTGTTGCTGATTGGCTGGTGTGTCGCCGCACCTGCACTCACGCCACTACATGAGTCTACGTCTGGGCCAGCAGCACGCCGTCTCCTCAGAATATCCCTGTGCTCCTTGGAGTTGACATCTCTCTATATTAGACTAAAGCCCTGGCTGTCGTGTACTAAGGGAGGTGGCAGCTTGAAGCCAGTATTCTCAGCACCTCACCTAATTTTATTTATATTACTATCAATATTAACTTGCACTTTATTGTCTTAGAGTAAATTGTTCACTGCCAGTAATAATTCATGTTTTGTTTGTTGACTTGTTTTGAATTTTACGAGATTGTCTTTATTCATATCTTGTTTTCTAGAGTAATTAAAATTTCATTGTTTATACTTTGTGTTTTGTGTGTCTTCCCATTACCTTACCACAGACAAAAGGACAATCTTCTCTTTTTTTTGTTATGTGACGAGGCCCTGCCCCCAGCTTTTGAAACAGCCAAACACCAACGCTTTACCGTCACAATATATATATTATATATATATATTGTTACGGTGCCCTCTATTTCTTTCGTTTGCCGGCTTAAAGAGTCATATCAGCTCTCCCTACTGATTCTCTGAGGTTCAGGGAGTCTAATGATATATGTGGCGACCAGACCGGCTGCCAGTAAAGGGAAGGAAGTTACATTATAAGTTGTAAATAAAGGGAAATTGGCGCCCTGTTATAAAATGAAAAAGTATCCCCTAATGCAGATATGACCTTTTGGAAGGGACACTAGCCGATCGCGGATTGGCCGACTTAGGTCGCGGGCGACAAATCAGGGTCCGCCGTGACGTCACCGAGTGCCCCGGGCGGCGCCAGCGTCAGAGTTGATCCGACCTTGGAAGCGACAGGATGCGCCTCGGTCTGCTCTCAAGGATTAGAGGCTCTACAAGCCTTATTCAGTGGATTAAGCTAGCCATCGCAGCCCACCATAAGTTATTGGAGACCCTGAGCTTCTGGGAGGCAAAAGGAACTAAGTTTATTGAGCGAAAGAGGGCCAAACTTGGAAAATATTCGGCGACGACGCAGGGCTGCGACGCTGGACGTTGAGGTCTGGAAGGTGCTGCGAGCAGGCCTAGCTGTGACCGGGTCACATCCACTGAGGGTCTTGGAAGGACGACACCGTGCCTAGGACAAGGAGCAAACGCCTTGTGGAAGGGGCGAGTGTGGGGAAAAATAGTGATTAGCTCAGCGCCCATCGATGAACCAGGATTGGGGCAGCTGAATATCAGGGATTGGAACGGCGACGACGCGAAGGCTTCACGACACCTGAGCACCTGTGGAACGTCCTGGATCGTCAAGGATCGACCCAAGGAAGCGTGGGAACCTCGCACCATCGAGGGACAGGCGTCGTGAGCCAGGAATGTAAGGTAGATCATTTTCCCTCCCATTACCCCTTGTGTGAGTAGGCTAGTTAGGCCACAATAGTTACTTATGTATGTGGCAACAGGACATTAATACTTTAGTAGTAGAGTAGGCTGCAAGGCAGCTTGTGTCCAGGACTGTCAGAGGGGACAGTGTGTATGGATGGCAGGAGAGTGAAGAAGAGGCGCCGACCGTGGTGAAGAGGCCCTCCTGTGAGAGTGAGACTCCTGTCTTTCTGCCCAGTTGAAGGAGTATTGGAGGTCGTGGAAGAAGAGGCTGACGATCTCCAGACTTATTATCCATATTTCCATATTCATGTATTACTTGTGATTGTGTGTGTGTTCATGTAATTTGCATCAGGTTGGGGGACCTCGTAGGCCTGGTGGATAGCGCGCAGGACTCGTAATTCTGTGGCGCGGGTTCGATTCCCGCACGAGGCAGAAACAAATGGGCAATGTTTCTTTCACCCTGAATGCCCCTGTTACCTAGCAATAAATAGGTACCTGGGAGTTAGTCAGCTGTCACGGGCTGCTTCCTGGGGGTGGAGGCCTGGTCGAGGACTGGGCCGCGGGGACACTAAAGCCCCGAAATAATCTCAAGATAACCTCAAGAAGAAGATCAGTAAATTCACACATTTTATCACTGTGTTTAAGTGTGCCTCCATTTATGATATTTCTCTATGAGCATACACGAAGGTTATCATAGTACCACCTAGGGAACACTACGTTCTCTATAGCAGTTCCTATTGCCTGGAGAGTGGTAGTGACAGCACAGACTTACATAAAAGTGTACCCTTAGCCATCCGATCAGTATCGGTGCCTGAATGGTGGCAACTATTACGTAGTGGCTAGAGAAAGGTAAAGCCACACAGACCTTCCTGGAAGAGTTCCCTGGGCCAACAGTCTAGTAGCAGATCTATGGGAGTAGCAATCTTCTGGCTACAAACAATATATAATACACCCACTGAACTGCATTGCTGGGGTGCAGATTATAATAACCCAGCTGGCGACCTTGTTAAGAAGAAAATAGAGAATACAGGCAGGAAAGGAGTTCCTGCAACCTTTTTGTCTGGCAGGCAAGACTCAGGGTGGTTATTGTTATAAGGTAAGCCTGAGTCTTCCTTCACTCCTCCACGGGTCTAGGCCGGAACTGTTAACAGCAGTTTCTCCGTGTTTGACTGGAGGGCTTCCAGGGTTAATCAGTGGCACCCCCTTTTGTGGTGGAAGCAAAGACCTGCGGAGGTGGGTATTGTTGGTCATCTCTTGTGTGACCAAGGAGACTCCGGTGAATCTAGGGAGTCGGAGGGGCTGAGTATTTGGGCCTTTTGAGCCCCTAGCAGCCGAGTGCTAGCAGAGCCCCGGCCCGGCCCACCACCCCCCCACGTGACAAATTATTATAATATATATATATATATATATATATATATATATATATATATATATATATTATATATATATATATATATATATATATATATATATTATATATATTATATATATATATATATATATATATATATATATATATATATATTATATATTATATATATATATATATATATATATATATATATTATATATTATATATATATATATATATATATATATTATATATTATATATATATGTATATAATATATATATATTATATATTATATATATATATATTATATATATATATATATATATATATATATATATTATATATATATATATATATATATATATATATAATATTATATATTATATATATATATATATATATATATATTATATATTTTATATATATATATATATATATATATATATATAATATATATATATATATATATATATATATATATTATATATTATATATATATATATATATATATATATATATATATATATATATATATTAATATATATATTATATATATATATATATATAACTTTAGAAACACGTTCCCACCAGAGACTCGAACCCTAGCCAGCACAGAAGCCTTCCAGCAACTGGCATAACAGGTACGCCTTAACCCACTCCACCACCTGCTCAGACCCTTAAAAGAGATGGTAATTTCGGAGTATTTAACACTCCAAAGACCACCACCTCCCAAGAGCACTAGAGCAAGTGAGGGGTCATTTTTACGTTTTTTTCATCAAGTCCCTGTTAATATGTGAGAACACTGTCTATGCTTAAGGCACAACTCTCCTAAACACGAGAGTGAAGTATTCAACTTTAGAAACACTTTCCCACCAGGAGACTCAAACCCTAGCCAGCACAGAAGCCTTCCAGCAACTGGCATAACAGGTACGCCTTGACCCACTCCACCACCTGCTCAGACCCTTAAAAGAGATGGTAATTTCAGAGTATTTAACACTCCAAAGACCACCACCTCCCAAGAGCACTAGAGCAAGTAAGGGGTCATTTTACTAGTGCTCTTGGGAGGTGGTGGTCTTTGGAGTGTTAAATACTCCGAAATTACCATCTCCTTTAAGGGTCTGAGCAGGTGGTGGAGTGGGTTAAGGCGTACCTGTTATGCCAGTTGCTGGAAGGCTTCTGTGCTGGCTAGGGTTCGAGTCTCCTGGTGGGAAAGTGTTTCTGAAGTTGTATACTTCACTCTCGTGTTTAGGAGAGTTGTGCCTTAAGCATAGACACAGTCGAACCAACTAGGAAGGAGAACACGCTGGACCTCATTTTCACTAATAATGATGAATTGATCAGGAACATAATGATTACAAATACCTGTTACTCAGATCACAACTTAATTGAAGTTATGACAACCATGGGGAGTAGGACCTTCAAAACCAGTCCAGATTCCCGGTGGAGGAGATTTCAGCAAATTCAACTTCAATAATAAACATGAACTGGGAGCGAATAAACCAGGACTTCACAGAAATAAACTGGGAAGAACAGCTAGGAAATGCAAACCTAAACTAGTGCCTGGAAAAAATAAGCTCAGTAGCACTAGAAATATGTTCAAACCGCATACCTCTAAGAAAAAAGAGGAAGAGATGCAGATTGGAACGGGAACGTCGTTTCCTATATAGGCGAAGAAAACGAATCGCGGAACAACTTGAGAGTCGCACCCTATCTCAAGAACGGCGAAGAAGGTTAGTTAGAGAAATAGAAACAATTGAACGGAAGCTACAAGAATCATACAGAACCCAGGAGAGGCAAAGAGCAAAAGACCATCAATGAAATAGAAAGAAATCCGAAATATTTTTTCTCCTATGCAAAATCAAGATCAAAAACCACATCTAGTATCGGGCCCCTGCGAAAGGGAGATGGAACTTTCACCGATGACAACAAAGAAATGAGCGAGCTACTGAGGACGCAGTACGACTCTGTTTTCAGCGAGCCATTAAACACACTAAAGATTGATAACCCAAATGAATTTTTCATGGATACGATGCCGACATCAAATCATATATCAGACGTCACCCTATCCCCACTGGATTTTGAAGAAGCCATAAACAGTATGCCCATGCATTCTGCACCAGGCCCGGATTCTTGGAACTCCATATTCATAAAGAACTGTAAAAAACCACAATCGCAGGCCCTCCACATTCTGTGGAGACAAAGCCTAGATACTGGCGTTATTCCTGATATACTAAAAACAGCAGAGATAGCACCACTTCATAAAGGAGGAAATAAGGCAGAGGCAAAAAATTACAGACCGATAGCGCTAACATCGCACATCATAAAATTTTTTGAGAGTGCTAAGAAGTAAAATCACAAATACATAGAATCACAGCAACTCCATAACCCCGGACAACATGGTTTCAGAACAGGGCGCTCTTGCCTGTCGCAGTTGCTGGACCACTATGATATGGCATTAGATGCTATGGAAGACAAACATAACGCGGATGTAATTTACACAGATTTCGCAAAAGCTTTTGATAAATGTGACCATGGTGTTATTGCATATAAAATGCGTTCAAAAGGAATTACTGGAAAAATAGGCAGATGGATCTACAATTTCCTGACCAACAGAACCTAATGTGTCAACAAAATAAAATCTAGCCCATCAACCGTGAAGAGCTCAGTCCCCCAGGGTACTGTGCTTGCTCCAGTACTTTTTCTCCTCATTTCGGACATAGACAAGAACACAACCTATAGCACTGTATCATCCTTTGCAGATGACACTAGGATCTTCATGAGAGTAGGCAACAGAGGACACTGCGAACCTCCAGTCAGATGTAGATCAGGTCTTTCTATGGGCTACAGAAAATAATATGGTGTTTAACGAAGATAAGTTCCAGCTCATGCGCTATGGAAAAAATGAAAATATAAAAACGGAAACCACGTACAAAACTCAGGCAAATCATAACATAGAACGAAAAGGCAATGTAAAGGATCTGGGTGTACTCATGTCGGAAGACCTTACCTTTAAAGAACACAATAAAGTAGCCATCACAACTGCAAGAAAAATGACAGGTTGGATAACAAGAACTTTTCACACTAGAGATGCTATACCGATGATGATACTTTTCAAAACGCTTGTGCTCTCTAGAGTGGAGTACTGCTGCACAATGACAGCACCTTTCAAAGCTGGAGAAATTGCTGACCTGGAGAGCGTGCAGAGATCCTTTACTGCTAGAATCCACTCAGTAAAACATCTAAACTATTGGGACCGACTAAAGAGCCTAAAACTGTACTCCCTTGAGCGCAGGCGGGAGAGGTACGTAATAATTTACACGTGGAAAATATTAGAGGGGCTGGTCCCAAACCTGCACACAGAAATAACATCACATGAGACCAGAAGACATGGCAGGATGTGCAGAATACCCCCGTTGAAAAACAGAGGTGCAACAGGTACTCTGAGAGAGAACTCTATCAACATCAGAGGTCCGAGACTGTTCAACACGCTTCCACTACACATAAGGGGCATAACTGGCCGACCCCTCACAGTGTTCAAGAGAGAACTGGATAAGCACCTCCAAAGGATTCCTGATCAACCAGGCTGTGACTCGTACGTCAGGCTGCGAGCAGCCGCGTCCAACAGCCTGGTTGATCAGTCCGGCAACCAGGAGGCCTGGTCGACGACCGGGCCGCGGGGACGCTAAGCCCCAGAAGCACCTCAAGGTAACCTCAAGGTAGGTAAGGTTGACGTCATCTCTAATGCGGCGAGAGGCATCAATGATCTCAAAGCTTTTAGCCGACGTGCAAAATGCGGATCCTAGGAGGTTCACACATTAGTGCGAACTCTTCATTACTCTCAATACCTCAACTGTACTCTGTGCTTCATCAGAGACGATATTCAGTTACCTTTGCTCATATTTTCTCTCATTGCTAATTTTCTGTTATTCATTTCATAAACCCTATCAAACCATCCTAACCTAACTTATTATATAACAAACAAATACATTCTACAGACCAGTAGTTGTTTAGCGACGTCGCAAAAAGCGACCTCAGTATAGGGATAGGGTATTATTAGCAATTAGCATATAAGTGTTAAGGTACCACAGCATCTGACTTCAAACTGTGATATCAACCGATGACCAATGTGACCTTCAGCGTCCTACCTGCACATGTACTGTTTTTTATTATTCAAAAATGGCTAGACTATCCATCCCCACTTAACCTAATCAGAGGTTTAAGAATATACATTTTAGTCATCTACAGCTGACTAAATTCACTTATGCAGTGTTTAGTTCGAACACTAAAATAGATGCCCAAATGTCATACTGCAATTTAAGCAGAATCGTATGTCTAGCCACTCCGTAGGCGAGTTGTCCTAATATCCATCCTCATCTAGGGCTCGAGAATAATTTTTTTTATACATATATATTTTATTCGCAAAAACATAGTTTGCATTCTAGTGTTATGGCAAAAATATACATTTCACATTAGAAAGAGCAATAAACTAGATGCTGATCGCAATAACCGCCCTAGTGTTGCTACCGCTGCTTCATTGTCGGTCAGGTGAAGTCACAGTGAGAGGTTGTGTTAACCGGAGCTCCTGAGTGTTGTTATATTATCATAGCAATATGGAAGTTGTAGTGAAGGACCTGGTGACTCTAGTGGGAGCCCTGAGGACAGAGTTGGACTCTCTGCGGGAGGAGGTGCGTCAGCTTAAAAAACAACGAGAAGTAACGAAGGAGGAGACCAGCAGTAAAGGGACCTCGTCTTGAAGAGTTGCGAAAGACAGGGGCCTTAAGAAGACTTTGATAAAGCCGCCTTCAAACGCCATAGCAACTTCAAATTCATTTGACGTTTTGGAGGACAAGTGCTGTGGAGAGACTGTGGATCGCGCAAAAGGGAAAGCAACGAAGAGAAAGGAAGCGCAGGCCCCTCAGAAAGTAAAGGAAGTACCTAAGCAAACATTAGTTGTGGGAGATTCCCAGATAAGGTATTTGGATAGAACGTTTTGTGCTAGAGATAGGGGGAACAGGTTAAGGGTTTGCTATCCCGGAGCTGGCATTGGTGATATTATAAACAACATGAATGATATTATGGCTGGTAATGGGAACAATCCCATTATTTGCATTAGCGTGGGAGGAAATGATGTTGGTCGAGTCAGGAGTGAGGAACTGATTCAGAGGTATAAAACAGCCATAGAGTTAGTTAGGAGCAAGGGAGGAATCCCGATCATATGTGGCATTCTTCCAAGAAAGGGAGTGGGAAATGAATGGATATCGAGGGCACTTGGTGTCAATTGCCGGCTGGAAAGATATTGCAAATCAAATGCAATATCTTTCATAGACAACTGGGAACACTTCTATGGAAGAAATGAAATGTATGCTCGTGATGGGGTGCATCTATCGAGAGCTGGGGTTGTTGCTGTTGCGAACTCGCTAGAAGAAGTGGTTAGAGGTGTTTGTTTGGGTTTAAACTGTTAGTAGATAGAGGTATGGGAATTGATTTGGAGGAAGGAGGTAATAAAAGTATGTGTTTGTGGGAGAAAGGAATTGGCAAAACGATCAGGGAAAGAGAAGGTCCGCAAAATAACAATTCACTTAGGGTATATTACACTAACAGTAGAAGTCTAAGAAATAAAATTAACGAATTAAATGCTCTTGTCTGCACAGAAAAAATAGATATTATTGCACTTACCGAAACGTGGATGAATGTAGAAAATAGAGAACTATTAGCTGAATATCAAATATATGGATTTAAACTATTTCACACAGATAGATATATTAGACGAGGAGGTGGAGTAGCCATATATGTTAGGGACAATTTGAAATGTAGTCTCAAAGAGGGAATCAAAACAGAGCCACACACAAACTATTTGGATTGAATTAAACGAAAAAGCTAATAATATTATAATAGGAGTAATATATAGGCCACCAAATTAAGACAGAATGGAAGCAAAGCATCTATGGGATGAAATATCTAGAGCATCTAGATCTAACAGTATTTATGTCATGGGTGACTTTAATTTTAGCGGAATAAACTGGTTGAACAAAACAGGGAATAGTGAAGCAGAAGATTTTCTAGAATTAATTGACGATTGCTTTCTTACGCAACACATTAAGGAACCAACACGGGAAAAATAATATTTTAGATTTAGTGTTAACTAACAGGGAAACGCAAATTAATGACATCGAAATAGGGAGTGAGCTAGGGAGCAGTGATCACAAAGAAATCAGATTTAGCATAGAATGGAATAGACCAGTAGGAGAAAATTCTGTTAAAGTGCCAGATTTTCGAAAAGCTGATTTTAATAGCCTAAGAAATTTTTTGGGTCAAATTGATTGGAAAGGCTTGGGTATGGGGTGTGGGCCGGTCTTGGAGCGAGACATGAACCCAGCGATAGGTGACTTGAATGGGGATTTCGATGTGGATTCAATATATAACTTATTTAATAATATTCTAAACAAAGCACAGGAACGTAGTATACCATACAAATTGAATAGATCGTATACTAATGACCCAAAGTGGATAACAAAGAATTTGAAGAACCTTATAGGTAAAAAGAGAGCTTGGTACAAAAGGATTAAAAATGGGGAGGTCACTTTAGAACAGGAATTCGTACAACTGGTTAGAAATGTTAAAAAAGAGATAAGGAAAGCAAAAAGAAACTATGAAGTTCGCATAGCAGGGCAAGCAAAGACAAATCCTAAAGGGTTTTTTCAGTTATATCGTACTAAGACTAGGGAAAGGATAGGTCCATTAAAAACTGAGACAGGTCAAATAACAGATAGTGATGAAGAGATGAGTAGTATTTTTAATAAATATTTTGTATCTGTATTTACTAAAGAGGAACTTAACAATATGCCTTCAGCCGAACAAGTCTATGTGGGTGGGGACGAGGACAGGTTGACGAGTTTAGCAGTTACCAGGGAGGATGTTCTTAAACAAATAGTAAAACTCAAACCAAACAAATCCCCAGGGCCGGATGAAGTGTTTGCTAGGGTGCTTAAAGAATGCAAAGAGGAGCTTTGTGACCCACTGTCAACCATATTTAATAAATCAATAGAGTCAGGCAGAGTGCCAGAGTTTTGGAAAGTTGCTAATGTGATACCAGTTTTTAAGAAAGGAGATAGATCACTTGCGTCTAACTATCGACCAATTAGCCTAACGTCTATTGTGGGAAAGTTACTCGAATCTATAATAGCAAATAAAATTCGTCTTCATCTTGAAAAACATAAATTAATAATTGAGTCGCAACATGGTTTTATAAATGGCCGTTCATGTTTAACAAATTTGTTATCTTTTTATTCTAGCATTGTTGAGGCAGTTGATAGTGGTAAGGATTGCGATGTTGTATACCTTGACTTTTGCAAAGCTTTTGATACAGTGCCACATGAAAGACTGATTAAAAAAATAGAGTCTCATGGTATTGGGGGTGCTATATTAAGCTGGATTAGGGCATGGCTATACCAAAGGAAACAGAGAGTTAGTATAAATGGAATCAAGTCAGAGTGGGAAAATGTTGTAAGTGGAGTGCCTCAAGGCTCTGTCCTGGGACCTCTGTTGTTTATAATATATATAAATGATTTAGATTCAGGTTTGAGTAGCAACATTTGCAAATTTGCCGATGATACGAAATTCGGTAGGGAAATTAATTCGGAGGAGGACTCACTATCACTTCAAGTTGATCTAGATAGGGTTTTGAAATGGTCAAAGGATTGGCAGATGCAGTTTAATGCTGATAAATGTAAAGTTCTGAGGTTAGGTAATGATGATAGAGTTACAAGATACGAGCTAGATGGTGTTGTGATTGCGAAGTCGGATTGCGAAAGGGATCTGGGAGTTATGATTAGTAAGAATTTAAAACAAAAGGATCAATGCATAAATGTTCGTAATAAGGCAAATCGGACACTTGGATTTATTAATCGCAGCGTTAGTAACAAGACACCTGGTGTGGTTCTCAAGCTATATCTTGCTCTAGTTAGGCCCCATTTAGATTATGCAGTTCAGTTTTGGTCGCCATATTATAGAATGGATATAAATTCACTTGAACGTGTCCAGCGTAGGATGACTAAGTTAATTCCCCAAATTAGAAATCTTTCATATGAAGAAAGATTAACAAAGCTTAAGTTGCATTCACTGGAAAGGCGAAGAGTTAGGGGTGACATGATAGAGGTTTACAAGTGGATGAATGGACATAACCGGGGGGATATTAATAGGGTATTAAAAGTATCAACACAGGACAGAACACGAAACAATGGATATAAATTGGATAAGTTTAGATTTAGGAAAGACTTGGGTAAATACTGGTTCAGTAACAGGGTTGTTGATTTGTGGAACCAATTGCCGCGTAACATTGTGGAGGTGGGGTCCCTCGATTGTTTCAAGCACGGGTTGGACAAGTATATGAGTGGGATTGGGTGGTTATAGAATAGGAGCTGCCTCGTATGGGCCAATAGGCCTTCTGCAGTTACCTTTGTTCTTATGTTCTTATGTTCTTATTGCAGGGGGAGAGCAACATTTCAGTTCCTCAAGCATTTTCATAAACGAGGGAATTCCCCACAGTAACGACAATTGTGCAGTGCTGTATATAAATTGTGCACTTTATACTACACAACTTTTTCTTGTACATCTGGCAACTCAGTACAGCGAAAAAATGCGTCTGGAGATGTAATTTTTTTTATGCATTCTAAAGTTCAATCAAAACAGCCTAACCCATCCTATCCTATCCCACTCCAACTAGCACTAACATATCCTCTCCATTCCAAATCTACTCCCAGTAGCAGTAACATATCCCATCCTTGTATGAATATTCCCTAACCTAGCTTTATCAGGGCCCAATCCTATAGAAAGCGAAACAAGCCTAACCCATCCTACCTTTCCTAACCTATTCTACTCCAACTAGCGCTATCATGTCATCCCCATTCCAAACCTAAACCAACCTAACCTATCCTACTCCAACTAACAGTAGCATATCCCATCCAAACAAGACGTAGCCCAACCTAGTCCAACTAGCACTATTATATCCTAACCCATTTCAAACCTAACCTATCATGCGCCAGCTAGCATAATCGTGTTGTGTTCATTCCAAAACTAAACTAACCTAACTGACTGGTATTAACACATCCTATCCTCCAATCCAAACCTAACCTACCCTCCAATCTAAAAGCTGCCGAACTACTGTATACCTAAACTAGCCCAGACCAGCTAGTTCTGATATATCTAGTCCTATCCTCCAATCCGGGCCTAGTCTATAACCATACCTAACCTCTCCAATCCCAGTCCTAACCTATCACAGGCATGCTTGTCCTCCTTTTAGTTATATTAAGGGGGGCAAGCTTGTCCTTTTAATTATATTAAGGGTTGTTGTTACGGGCCCGAGCCCAGCGTCCGAGCACGGAGCAGTGACGACCGCGCCATATGTGGGTCAGCTCCCGAAACCCCCTCCAAATGGACGGCGCCATCTAGTGAGGACGAGATATACCAGCCACGAGGGCTGATTTCCCGTCCTGATCAGCTCATAACACAGCCGCTGCTGACCTCTGGTGAGGTGACGCTTAGACAGCAACGCCATCTATGGAGTGGATAGGTGGGCGTTTGTGTCTAAGTCTGTAAGTGAGGTGCCCTAGAGTGTAACCGGTACTGATGACGTGTCTGATTACAGAGTCGACCTGGGACTGTTGTAATGAACGTTGGATCAGTCTACCCAAGGCAGCCGTAGAATCTCCAAGTGTTAGCTGCAGGAGTTGTGAGTCACCTCCCTGGATGAACACTGTTGTGTTAGCCTGCCCGTGACATGGCAGTTGAGGATTTGTCGTACCCGGGGCTGACTAGTGGAGAAGACTAACCACTGGGGTGTTGTGGCGAGGAGAGTGATCTGTGGGATCACACGAGGATCCTGCCTAGGGCTCGCTACCCTAGTATCGGTCGTGGAGTGGCCAACCAGCGGAACTGATTGGAACCTGCCAGCTACAGGCTGGATTTGTGGTTGACGGCCTCCACGACGGTGCACCCAGTGGGATTGTTTTGGCTGGCCTGTGGCCGGGGTAGACTCGCCGAAGGAATCAAAGGATTCATCGTGAGGCCACAATAGAACCAGGACCACTCGTCTTGAGCACCGTGAACGTCTTGAGTCTTCGGAGGAAGACAAGTGATTGTAAATAAGTGTAGTAATAATAAGTGTGAGACTGTTTATATATTTATGGTGGTGGTGCTAATATATACTTAATAGAGAGCAGTTTTATCCTTTCCCCTTTAATTTACTTGCGTTACGGAGCACACCCCTTGAAAGCCACTACTAGCTTGGGGCCGGATACCCAAGCTCTACTAACATCAGAGAAAGAACCCAGTTGCGACCCAAGAGGGCCGTAACATAATTGGCATCCCCAGCGGGATCTGAACAGGATCTGAACAGTTCTCTGTTCTGAACTCTTGAAGCACATACTATCAAGAAGATAACCTCTGCTCATACTGGCTGCTCACTATGGACGACTGGGCGAATAAGGAAACTGGATACGCATATGGAAATGTCAAGACATATAAGCCTGGAAACCCAGTTCGGCCAATCATCAGCCAGATACCCACACCCACGTACAGACTGGCGAAGCGACTCAACGGCTTGCTGACTCCTTATGTACCTTGCGCCTTCAGCCTGAAGTCTCGAAAGGAATTTGTTGACTTACTGCGGGGAACATGGGCCACAGGGATAAGAGCCTCATTGGACGTAGAATCACTGTTTACCAACGTACCTGTGGATGAAACAATCGGGATGATAGCGGACAGTGTATCGTGATCCGGCCTGTACTCCTCTTGACATACCAGAAAACATTCTAAGAAAACTACTCCAAGCTTGTACTAAAGAGGCACCCTTCTTGAGCCCGGATGGGCACATGTATAAGCAAGTAAATGGGGTCGCCATGGGTTCTCCCCTAGGTGTCCTGTTTGCGAACTTCTACATGGGTACCATCGAACAAAAGGTCTTAGTCGACATGAACTTGAAACCGGCCATATACTGCAGATATGTTGACATTTTTACACAGGTACCTGATGTTAGACATCTGCAGGAGCTGAAGGAGGCATTTGAGCGGAATTTTGTGTTGCGTTTCACTTACGAGATGGAGAAGGGTGGGAAGCTGCCCTTTCTAGATGTAACAGTCATGGAAAGGAGCGGAGGTTTCCACACTGCAGGCTACACTAAGGAAAAAACACATAGGAATGTGCCTCAATGCCAACAGTGACTGCCCAGACAGGTTCAAGAAGAGTGTTGTTAACGCTTATGTCGACCGTGCTCTCAGCCACAGCTCAGAATGGAAGCAAGTCGAAGAAGAACTCTGTAGGGTTAGACAGGTCTTAGTCAACAACGGCTTCTCCAATGGTTTCGTTGAAGACATAAGAAGGAAGGTGAAACGCCATGCAACCTCTGAAGAGACAACTACACCTGTACCCCCTATTACCCTATTTTACAGGAACCTCTTTTCCACAGCTCATAAAACGGAGGAAAGGGTCCTGAAAGATATTGTTAATAGAAACGTTATCCCTACAGACAAAAATCAGAAGATACAACTGACGATTTACTATAAAACCAAAAAAACGGCCAACCAACTCGTGAGAAACTCCAGACAAAGCAGAACGCTTTAAGAGAGACCAACGTCGTCTATGCCTTCAAATGCCCACTTGGGGACTGAAAGCCTCAAAGAACTCAGTATATAGGCAAGACAACATCTCTTTCCAGGCGATTAACGATGCATAAGCAACAGGGCTCCATTAAGG